>NC_077234.1:252384657-252542157 GCF_027887165.1 Monodelphis domestica
AACATTACAATATGCATTTTGTTTGTTTAAAAATACTAATGACAAAGTAGATTAAGCAATTGTGTTTCTATCTTCAGTGCAATATGCTTAATTCCTGTGGATCCTACGTACACGGAATTGGTTTTTACAGTGTCAGAAGTATACCCTTCCAAATGTTCTGAACTGTAAGCCAGACACGTGGAACCTTTTCGTTTTCGAGTTAGCTAGTGGGCCACAGTGGTACGATGTACCTCTTTCAGTAACACATCTGAATCCTAGCATGGCAGACTTGTTTCCAACGCTGGTTAGGTTGAAATCATTACGGTGTATAAGAAGAGGTTTCTTTTGGTAAAATGTCAAAGTCAACAACCAATTCACAAACATTTAAGTGAACTTAATATGAAGCACATCTGTCAGCAATCTCAAACTCAATCCTCATGTCACTTCCAAATCGCATCATCATATTCGTATACAGCAGGTACAATAGATACAGCAAACGGACTTGGATAACATTTTCAAATTATACACATAATCAAGAGAAAACAAATTTTGCGAAAGTTTCTAAAACATTTGCTCCCCCCATCCATTGGGTTTTTCTAATACATTGGAGAAACAGGGAGAAAACATGGCGGGTAGAGGGAGGGAAGAAATGACAAGCAAGCTGACGTATGGGATTCCCCGTCCCCTGACTTGAGACCACTTGTTGCAACTACTACATATGTCTAGTTTACAAAACTTTCTCTGTCATCAAAATAGAAACAAAAATCGTCCAATGTTCCCGTTTAAAAGAGAAAGCTTGTGACGAATGGAGCTGAGCTTTTACAGTACTGTGTGTAAGAAATTGTCGGTGCAGTTCAGGCTGCTTTGACCCTGGATGTGGGGAAAGTGCTTAAGTGCTGAGCCCTGGTGAATTTATCTTTTGTACCTGGAACCTTTCCAAAGCATTTTCATTTTTTCTTCCAGAAGACTGGATCTATCTTAATGGAGAAGATGCCGTTTCCCCCTGTCTTTTGGGCCCATTCTTGCTGAGAACAGTAAGATTTACATAGCTGACTTATTTGTGGCATGTGTGAGAACATACTAGCCACGATGTGACATGCATTATACTGACATCGAATAAAATCAACTTCTTTTTATTTCTCCTTTTAAGCTTCTTTGACGAGCTTCACCAATACCACAAAACTGAGTGAATTTTATATTATTTTCCTTCTATATGAACATCTGTGCTTTTAAAAATGGTATTCCCCTAAAGGATAATTAAATGGCATCATTCAAGACATTCAAGCTGTGGTTACATGGGCAAAATAAAATGGATAATTGAGGCAATTCTCTGGAAAATTCAGACTAATATGTACAAGAAGGTGAGATTGAATTGTTTCGATTGGTTGTCTGCATTCATCAAAATCACTGGGAAAATAAATTATCCATTTCATTTTGCTTTATGTAATCAGAAAATTCACAAGAATTTTTAATATTTATTTTTTTCTTGAGGCAGAATACCAGGTTGGATTCCAAAGTGCTGCCGTTCGTCCTCAAAATACTGAAAGGCATATAAGTGTTTCGATTTGAAAAGGTGACTATCTCATTTTGCCTATAGGGGAGTTTTAATGTTAAAGAAAGAAACATATAGATCTATTCTCTGTTGAACACAATCAAAGAAGTTGGCTTTTGGTTTTCACAATGGAAAGATGGTTGTGATAATCCCTTCTGAATGTGCCTTGGAGATCTTATAAATACCTCTTTTCATTTATTTATATTGTAATCTTATAGCCTTTGCTAAAAGTGAGAGGTAGAAGGATCATTTTAAGAATACATAGCACAAGACTTACCAGTCATAACCAATATCTATTGCATTCAATACTGACAACATGAAAACAGATAGCTATATACAATGTTAATATAGAGCATTTGAACTAATTTAATTATTTTCATTTCCCTTTTTTGTCATTCTTCACTACCTTGCTACTTATAATTCATTACCTTTGGAAGGGTATAAGAGTAGGGTGGAGGAGAAAGGAAAGAAGTGATTTGAAAAAGAAAATGTCACTATATAAAATTTAATGTTTAGAAAAAGTTACCCCAAGTATTGAAGGCATCTCTATACCTCAATGGAAGCATTTTGTAGTTAGATGATAAAAATATGCCAAATTAGCATGAAGAAAAGATATATGGAAATTCCAAGACAAGTAAGGATATTCCAGTGTTAGAGGGTTGGACAATACATTCCAGGATATTTCTTCCCCCTTGTATGTAGTAGAATGATGGTAAGCTCCATGAAGGAAGGAAGCTAGCACTCGGATGCTGTTGAGCCAGCTATAGGAAAGCTATTTATCCCTACTCACTTAGCTTCAGTATGTGGTCAGTGGTGATGAACAAACTATAAGCCTTAAATTGGCGATCCGTTTTTTAGTGAACCTCAGAGGAGGGGGAAAAAAAGAAAGCCAAATCTGGCATTTTTGCTTCTACATTTATGATCCCAGGTAATCGAGGATATTGCACTAAGGGTAAATATTGCAAAAACCTTAAAACAAATGATTCTATCTCCTGTATGTTTTCCTCTTTAAGGATAATCAAAATGCATATTATAATTACATGGGTTTCCAACATCCATACACAGCAAGTACAAGATACTTACATGTAAATACACTGTAGTTACCTATATTTTTGCATAGTTTTTAGTGTGTACTTTGTGCCACTTAATAAAAAGCATTACTCATCAGTAATTTCCATTTGATGTTTCTACTCACTTCAGCTGGCGTTGCTGAATTTTTTTGGTATGTTCATCATGGATTACCATTTGCAAAGAGCGACAATATTGGACATTTGGAGGACTCTAAGTACGGAGTGTCGTGAAAGGGGAAGCTGCAGTGTCAAAGTGAGGCTTTGCATGACCTCTTGCTTAAAGAAACGTAATGTCGATCCATCGAAGGTGTTGCCTTCACAAGTTACCTTCCTCCTCAAAGAGAAAGCGAAGGTAACGCTACTGTTTTCCTTTCGGTAACACTTTACAATAAGTGGCACTAAATTACACTATAACTGCTATGTTACATGGGAGTACATGTAACTACATTGTAAGTGTTGAATAGCTACTGTACATGTGCGTACACGGAACCTCAATGCTAGTACAATCATGGTTACATAATTACAAATGAACCAGTCCTTTCTTTTCATTGAGAGATTGATAGTTTTGTACATAGTAATGAAAATACATGAGGTGTTAGCTTCCTTGCCTTAGGAAAAAAGAGTTTTCTTCCTGTTGTATCTATTTATTTCCTTATGGGAGTTTTAGTGCAAGGCTTGCCATTGTGAAGCCATATGAGAGCATCCATTTTCTAGGTTAAATTCTAAGCTTCAACGGAAGTTTCAGGTTCCTTAAACTGCTTCTTGAATTCTCTGGTGACAGAAAACAAGTTCCAAGAAGCACCCCTCACACATGAACACACGCACGCATGCACTCACACTTAGAAAAGAATCATTCTGTCTAAGATACAAGCAAATGGGAAAAAAAAGAGAAGAGATGCTGCTTGGACAATTTTAGATGAGGAAGAAGAGATGGACACTGTAAACAGTACACTGGCAGAGATTAGCTACTTTCTTTTGAGCAAAGAACAATGTGCCATAATTCTACCTTTGGGTATGTGTGCACTTCTTTCACCGAGTCCTGTAATGACTGTGCTCACCTAGCCGAGACAGAATTTGACTCGCTCTTTATTAGTGTGTATAGCCCAAACATTCTAATCAGCATGGTTTGGCTTCCCACATCTATCTGATTGGGGTGAACAAAGGTGGGCAGACTATTTAGAGTGGAACTTTTTATCTCAGGGAAAATGAAAAAGGAACTTTTCTGAGAAGTCAGAAAAATGATAATTTTGCTCATTAGTTGTTTTTTGCTAAAAAGAAACTGAAAGTATTCTTCGTTGAACTCTAGCAATAACTAATTGCTGAAATATATAATTAGTGCCCCCAATATTAGTTTTGCCTTTTGATTCATTTTTCTTCCCCTATCCCCCTCCCAGATTCCACTGTGGATATTACATGACTGTGGGGAAGGGTTAAAAGAGTCCAAAATCTCAAAATGCTCCAAATTTTGCATTTTTTTTTACACTGCTATAAATACTATTTGAATTATTTAAGCAACAATTCAGCAGTTTGAGCCAAGTCAGATTTAGATGGAATGAAGAGGGATGTAAACACAGTATCAATGAAAAGTACCAATTTTGTAAATGCATCCTGAAATTAAGTTTAAAATAGTATTTGATGATGCAGTTTACACAACTTATTGTTGTAGTCAGAATTTTCTGTTCCATACTAAACAGGATGAATTTTGCTTTGTGTTTGTCTTTTTAAAGACTCCGCTTTGAAAGACATGAACATTTTGTAAACCTATACTAGTTTCAATGTGTCTAGTAGCACCTACCTGGTTCTCTCAAACTACCATACTATATTAACATATTATTGCATTTTTCACAGATGGTATGGAGTGAATTGTAAAAACAAGCATGCAATCACATCAATGCAGACTTATTTCTTTAAAATGTCATACTGTATATGATTTATTATGTTAACACTCAACCACATCATATTATTTATGTTCTGTATATTTTGAAAAAGTGCTGCTTGACTGACATCGTCGTTTTTCTTTTTTTAAAAGAAATCAACAAGATAAATGTTTCAACAAAAAGTTTTAGAATTCTAACATTGTCCTTAAAAGAGTTATACTTTTTGATAAATAATCTAAGATACAGCACCTTTCTTTGCCTTTCATTTGATAGTAATACATGATGTACTCAAACATTCCCCTACCCCAAAAATCAATCCCGAGAGATTTGTTTCACCATCGGCCATCATGACTTTCAACTTTACAAGTAGACCATTTTTCCCCTTAAAGGTGCAACACTTGGAAAAGGGAGAGTAACATTAATCAGTCATGGTTTTCATTCTTTAGCGTGAAATAAATACTGAGACCTGATCTAGTAGTAGTGTAACAGATCACAGAGAGACCGTTAGCTCTTTGAGTAAAAGTGTTCCATTCATTGTTTTGTTGTTGTTGACATGTAGAAGAGTCATGAAATTTCTGTAATGGTTAATTATACCAAAACTTCAGAACTAATCCAGAGAGAGAGAAACTTTCTCTGGGAAGCTAAAAACATGGCAGAAATTCTCTTTTACTCGCTGTGAATAAGTTTGTACCTCACAAAATGCATAGACAGGAATTTAATATAAATAATTAGTCCATTTTTACACAAAACATCTATCTTAATGCTTGTTTTTCCGTTTGTTTTTGGCAAATCAAGATAGGTAAAGCAGCTGTGAAACTGCCAAATTTTTAAAAAATTGAGATTTTCTTAAATTTTTATTTAGCAAACTTAAGAGTTTCTTCTTTAGGATATTCATCAAATGTGGTTGTCATTTAAAACCTGAGGCTGTGCACTGGTTGTTAGCTTAAAATTACCTTTCCTTATAACATTGTGCTTCCATTGTATAACAAATAAAAAAATTAACAAGAACTAGAAAAAATTTGCTGTTGAACAGTGCTAGGACATACAGACAAAAATACTAATACATGTTATCTACTTATAATATTGGTTTAAGTCATATCTAAAGGGATAGAATGGACGTTAGAAAATGCTTACTTGTGACTGACTTACCTACAGCCCCAAAAGTTAAATATGTATCAAATAAGGTTTAATTGGATTTATTATATGCACTATATACAGATACTAAAATGTCTTGAAATTGTGCCCTATGAATACGTCCAATCTGTGTAGGCAGGTGAGTCCTTGTGGAGCAAATAAATTATGAAAAAATACCGAAACATACCTAATCTTTGTGATCCCCAAAGCAGTGACCGTGTTGGAGAAATTTATTTGTCAATGAAACTACAGTAAGCTAATGCAGCGTCTACGGATAGACAGCAGGGGATGGGGACCCCCCAAGCCCAGGGCTCCGGTACCAAGCGCTCCTCGGCCAATAGCAGCTTGGTACGGCTCCGCCACTGAGTCGGGGCATCCTAGAGGCTGCCCTACAGTGGCTTTTCTGGGGCGTCTTTCCAGACTTGTCTTGGAAGCAGAGACGCGTACAAAGCATTCCTTGTAAACCTCTACCCTTAGATTGAACTTGAGCACGCGAGGCCTTCGCCTCAGAGAGTGGTGGACGCGGATAAAGGGCTGTGAGTAAGGAAGAAACGGCAGAAGAAAAGCCTGCGTACATTAGGGTTAATGCAGAAAAGAACTCGGTGGCAGGGCTCGGAGGAGGGTTAACGGCGTTAAGGCTGTATATTCAAGCACTGTATGTTAGGAGAGCAAACATGGGTTTTAGGCAATGAGGGATGGCCTGCATTATGGATGGGGGCGGTTAAAGAGAGGTGGCAAAGAAAGCCGATTGTTGGCATAAACTGGCTATGGGGAGCAGTACGGCATGGAGGTTAATAAGGGGAGAAGATGGCAGACATGATTCTGAAAGGTGGCAGCCAGTGTTCTCCAGCAGTCAGCCCGAGAGGGAAACCCCAAATCTAGGTCTGCGTCTAGATGAAATACTCCTTTTTCTCTTCTGCGTTGACTTGGCTGCCTTCGGCATTGATGATCGCTGTGTCCGCATCCGGTGCGTCTTCAGCTCCTTTAGCTTCGTTCGTTAAATACGTTCCTGTGGAAATCAACACGGAAGAAATGGGTTGGCAGGGTGATGATTTCATGAGCCGCTACATCCAGCTGCCAGACATCTAGACTCACCTTCAATGAGGCTGTCCTGCACAAGGCGCGTATTTAAATTAAGAATGTACACGGGCTCGCCTTTTCACCAGAAGGTGGTAGGGGAAGGGTGGTCGGATGTATAGAGATCAAACACTCAGCCTGGCGGATGGCCACTACAGCAGCAGTTGCCTTTGGAATGATTGGACCAATCCTAGCCTCACCAAGAGCAATGGCTCCATGGCCCATTTCTGTATTGCATTATGTCATACTTTTAAAAAGCGTCCTTCCCTCTCTGCTCTGACGTCACATGCACATATCTGTGGAGACTCCCCACATGAACCTGGAATCCGTGACTACACGGGAAGACACTAGCACGGCTTTCTAGAGACAGATGGCAGACTTGCGTCCACTTCTTTCTGAGCCACTCATTCAATGGAATGGCTTGGGGTGAGTTGCTACATATGCTTTTGCCTCAGTTCATCCAGCTGTAAAATAAGGTGAAAATCAAGCTCTCTCTGGCATCTGGATGCTGAGTATTAGCTGAGATTTTCTGAGCAAATGATTGACAAAAAGAAAGGAGAGAAAGAAAAAAAAGTGTAGAGAGAGCCTAGTCACAAGGAAGGATTGCTGCCAAAGGCGAGCCCCCTTTGATTGAATCTGTCTTACCTTTATGTCTTGCCAGATAGCGACCAAGCAGAAATATGGAGCACAGTGTGACAAACACCACAACAGCCACTATCCCTCCTATGAGAGCGTGGTCAGGGCCCGTCTGTCCAGCCAGAGCGTTAGGATCTGATTAAAAAAACAAAAACAAAAGAGACCCCCCCACAGTGAGTCCTTCTTTGGTCACCAATCGAATGATCTTATTTTTCAAGAATGCATACATTTCATTGTTCATCTCTGAGGAGAATGTTTACCTTCCTGCCTACATCTTCTCAGGCATCATTCTAACTGTACAGCAGTTGTGTGCAGTCTCAATGAAAGCACACACATTCTAAATGCTACTTCATGCTATTTGACATGAGCAAAGCTCCCATTGTTTTCACCTTGCTTTTTTGCTTATTCATTTTAGCACTGGATCTCTGCCCATAGCCATCCCTAGGACTAAAACAAGTGATTGAGAATTGGGGATCAGAGAAGCATCAGCCGAACAGTGTCTGAGTAATTCAGAATTTATAGGGCTAAATCTCAGTGGGAATCCCTTATAGATTCTCTTCTTGTCCTCCCTCTCCTGCTGCAATAGAAATAAAAGGGGGATGAAGTATATGGCTCTGCAGATAGCTGAGTCTGCCTGAATCGCATCCCATCTATGTATCCTGCGTCCTTAAGAATCATTCTCTCTCAAGTATTTGGTCCATCAATGACCGCAGTTATCTGGTTAACAACAGTGAGTTACTCGAATGAATTTGGCAGACTTTTAGGAATCGCCCTGATCTGATGGCACAAAACATTGTGAAGGTTACTAGATTTAAGCTTCCTCTGCTTTGCATGGACCAGTAAAGGGCGTCTAAATCATAGGGGAGGACCAAAAAGAGGGAGTTCTGTGAAATGACACTATTTAGGGTTAGTCATTCATCTGACATGTAAAGCAATGAATCAGTTACCTGTAAGTGTAGACTCATTGTGAATTTTTATGGGAAGAAAAAGATAAATGGCTTCACTGCACTGAATCCTAAGTGAGTCCAACTCCCAAGACATAATGGCTTATCTAGTCAATGAATCTCAATTTTTTCTTTTAGTAGAAAAAGAATGAAGAACATACTGTCAAGCAACAGTCCAGGTAATTATCATAAAAGGTGAACATAGGCATCAAACATTATATACAAATAACGAATTAAAATAATCTCGTTTAAATACCAGAATTCCTTTCACAAACAATATTCCACATTAATTACAAAAAATATTTGAGTAGGACTATATAGTAGAGCTGTGCTTCATTAGTATGGATTTGCCCCAGAAAAAAATTCCCTTACTGATTTAGATCAGCATGGGTTGTACTACTCCTCCTCTTTTAGAGCTACCTATTACATAATTATATATAAAGATCCTAGGCTTACAATGGGGCATGCAATGCCATTTAATGACAATCATCACTATAAATAATTTAAGAAAAGGGTAAATGATCACATCTATAAAATGGTCAGTGATAGGATTAAATGAACAGTAATGACATTTCTTTATCAAATTGCTTTATGAATACTTATAAACTCTTCACAGAGTTCACCTTTGGCCCTGTTTCCCCAACTTCTCCCACATACCCTCCCTCAGTAACAGATTTTTATCCATTTTACCTTCAAAATATCACGTTATTCCAGCCCCCTTTCTCTCTTTGCTTGCCCTGGTTCAGCCTATTTCCCCTTTTCCTGGACAACCTTCCTAGCTGTGCTCCCCTCTCATTCATTCCCCACATAGCTACCAAAATAATTTTCCTAAGGCATGGATCTAACTCTATCACTGCCCTGCTCAAAAGTCTTCAAATCTTCTGGGACAAAATACAAATTCCTTAGCCTGATGTTTAACGTACATTGTAATCCAGCCCCAAACTATGTGGAAAGGAAACAAGACTGACAGTTGGTGGGGGAAGGGGCAACTGGGAGTGGCAGTTGGGTCTTGTGACTAGCGCTTCCTTCCTGCCAGGACTTACTTCTTTCTTGGTATTGGAGGAGGGAGGAGCTTGTTTAGCCCAGTCTGGAGTGGCGTACCTCTTCTTGGTTTAGCCCAAAGATTCAGGCCCAATCACTTCTGAAGCTTAGAACTGTTCTTATTTGCTTTCTTCTTCTCTTTGTTTTCTATCAGGCATATGATTTTGTTGTACTGCTAATTTAGTGTCTTTATCCACTTCCTCATACTTTTCACAAAGTTCTTGGTAATTCTTGACTCCCAATGCTGCCAGCATTTCTTCTAATGAGATTGTGTAGTTTATGTCCTTAACTAACTCTTCTGACTGGATTGTTTGTTCTTGATTTGAGTTGTTAATGAAATCATCTGTCTCCCCCTCTTGTAAAGCTTTGTGATCTTGATTATAAAGTTTGATGTATTCATAAGGTTCTTGGTCTTTTTCATTTTCTGAATCAAACATTATTGAATATAGTGATTCTGTGTGATTTGTGTCTTGCACTGACTCTTGCTTGGTGCTTTCTATATTTCCCAAGTGTTTTGCAAGCTCTTGTCTATTAGTATGCTGTAATTCTGTGTTCTGTATTGATAAATTTGGTTCTTGTGCATTTGTTCCTTCTGTGGATCTACAATCATATCCCAGTTTTGTTCTTCTGCTACAGACTTCTCTTGTCGCTCTGAACATTCATTTTGTAATCCAGCATCAGTTTGCAAGGGAATTGCATTATTATGGAGACTTAAGGATGGCATGTTTGTGTTTGCTTTTTCTTGTGCAGTTACTATTGGCTGGAATTCTTCTGCATAAGGATTTAAGGTTTCCTTTTCTATTATGTCATTGGTATTTTCTTTTGTAATATCATCCCTGATTTCTGTGCCATTGTCTCCCAGAGGTTTGCTAATTTGAATGTTCTCTGTTATTGCATTTTCCATCCCATTGGACCCTTCTGTTGTTTGCTCATGTGCTTCAATTAATTCATTTGCAGTTTACATATTACAGACTGTTGCCAGTTCTGTTTCTTCCTCTTTCTTTGTAGCTTGTTCTGCTGTTCCAAAAATTTTCTCTTAAATCTCTCTTACATCATTATCTAATTGCATTTCTTCTTCTGTCTGTTCCTTAGTTTTATTTTGTGCTGTTGGAACCCCAAATTCTATCTGCATGAAGTCCCCTTCCTTTTCATTTTTCCTATTTCTTTTCCCATTTTTTGTTTTGATGTTACCCCATGCATCTGGCTTCATAACTGACTTTGTTTGGCAGCACCTGAGACTACTTGAGAATAACGTGGTTTCACTCCTTGTTGGATGTACCTCTCCATGGTTTCTAAATTTGGTTCTTGCAATGAATTCTTGCAATTACAATCACAACATTTTGTATTTGTGTATTGTTGCTGCTATACTTTACATTGCTTTTCCAGAACCTCTATTTGTTATTAGATTGGAATAATTGTGCCTTTAAATAACAGTCTCGAACCATGTGACCCATTTTTCCACAGAGGAAACATCTGGGTACATTTCTCCTTTGATTGCTTTGTGTGTAATTTCTTGTGGGTTTGTATGATTGCAGAGTGGCTAGATTTTTTTATTTCTTCAATTTCTTTATGTTTACTTGTGCTATTTGCCTCCTTGAGCTTGGATTTAAGCTTTTTTATTATTTCATCCTTTTCCTCTAGGATTTCTTTATGACCTGTACATACATAAGTTGCAGTTTTTCTTAAATCTTCCAGACTTAGTGTTTCCCAATCTGGGCATTGAAGTTTAAAATATGATATAATAGGTATGTTAAAAAAAATCCTTTCCCAATAAATATAACACCCATCTTTCTACAACAATTTTTCACATTAATTTACTTTGCTTGCCCTGATATATCAATAGTGCAGCAGCCATGTTCAGGAGGATTCTTGCCAAAGGATCTCAAAGGAACTGAATCAGCCTATCTTTTTTCCTCACACTGGCCAAAAGAGAGACTGTGTGCAGTTAAGGCTCTTCTCTGATCCTCTAGGAAGGATAGTCATGAAGATGGGAAGGCTTTGACTAGTGGCTAAATTTAATGGTATTCTGGGTCCAACTGGAAGCTCTAGAAGTTGGGGCAACTGTAAAAATGGGCTCAGAGATAACACTGGTGACAGCAAGCCAGAATCAATGCTTGCTGCCACAAGGGACCCAATGAGGGAATACACAGAAGGAACTTGGGGAGATTCTAAAGTGGTCAAAGATCAGGGAAATGTCTTAAGAATGAGCTCAGTCCATTAAGTCAAGAATTTGCAGGTTATACAACTGCATGTTCTCCCATCTTGTGTACAGGAAGCATGCAAAGTGTTAGGCTTGTCCTCTCCCTTTTACAGGCTCACATATGAAATAACTTGCCTAAAACTGATCACAAGGTAGCTGATGAAGTGGAATTAGAATGAGGCCTTCCAATTCAAGGTAGTTCTTTCGTTTCAGTCTTAATATATTGCAGGAAAGGATTTCATGGGTAAATACATGGAAAATCTTTAACTTTTAATTTTTATAAGAAACATTTTTGAGCTTTTCTAGGCTTTTTAAATGGAGTGTATGTAATCACTTGAGCAAGATGGTTTGTAGGATGGTTTAGGGGAAAAAGAGTCTTGAAATAGTGAGGCCTATGGGATAGATATTGTAATGCTAATTTGCTGGGGAAAGAGAATGATGCGAGTCTCAGAATACTTCTTCACACAAGAAACAATATATTGGAAGTCAAGGGTCAGAATAAAAAATACTGATGTATTCAAGCAGGAACTGGTCTAAGTCAGATGGTATAGGCAATTTATGCTTGTAAAAATCAGTTTGTTTTTTATTAACAGAAAGCTCCATTTACGTTCCCCTTCCATCAAAGAGGCGGGTTAGAAGGGGTGTGATGACACACTTAGGAGCAGCATTGGAAGGGGAGAGGCTGGGAATCCATGAACATCAAATGCAGGTATTTACCCAGGAGTGGGAATTAGGGATTTTGGAGCAGCAGCAAAATCCTCATTTGTGTTGTGAGAATAACTGTGAATATGATGCACTTAGTAGAAGCCTGACAAGTGCTTGTGGAATTACATTAAATAACCAGTTTTTATTTATTGCCAATGAAGTTGGAGCAGGAAATATTGATCCACATTTCAGAAGAAGAGATTGCGGTTTCAAGGAATCCTTTCTGACAGCAAAGTTGATACAGCATGGGACAAATCGCCAAGGCAAGTTTTGGGAAACACTGCCCAAGTCTCTAAGACGAAGATCAAACCCATCTGTTAGGGGAAGCCCCAGGAAGGGCATCTTTGGACGAGCCATGATCACGGCTGACTCTGATGTCCCATGTTTGTTATTGTCTTCATTTCACTGATGGGGAATTCAGGGGACATAACACTTCAGGACTTTCTGAGCAATGATGCTGCTTTTTACGCTTAATACAACTCTACCTCTACTTTCCCCATCCAAATCCTCATTGTCCTTAAATGTCTGCAACCTCCAGCTTTGATTTCCTGAGAGCTGATGTCATGCTCTAGGCAGCAGCCTACTTGATTCACTAAGTACCTTGTATGCCAAGGACCAGAGTTACAAAGAAAGGCAAAAACAGCCGTGCTCTCTGGGGGCTCCCAGTCTAATGGGGGAGACGGTGTGCTACCAACACTGTACCAAAAAGCTCTATAGGATAAAACTGGGAGGAAACTCAGGGGCAAAGTATAAAGGCTGCTGGTCGAAGGTGAGGACCTCAGGTCAAGTTTTAAGGAATCCAGAGAAGCTGGGAGCTAGAGATGAGGAAAGTGGTCCGAGATAGAGTGTACCATACACAAAGAGGTCAGACTATCCAAGAGTACGTACAGGGGAACAAGGTGTAAGACATTGGAAGAGTTAAGATGGGGCCAGGCTTTAACACCAAAAAGGGAATCCATGTTTGATCCTTAAGGAAGCCTTTGAAGAATTTTTGGGTAGGGGGAGTGATAGGAACAGAGATACTTTAGGGAGATCAATTTGACATTTGACTGGAAGATGGATTAGAATGTATGGAATGAATGAATAACTTAGTATAGGCTTTTATTTATTTTAAGCTTACTCTGTTCAAACCACTGTGCCCAAAGCTAGAGATACAGAGAGGAAAATAAACTCAGTTCCTCTTCTCATAGAACACAAACTGTAATGAAAAGTAGCTCTTTGTGGCAGAAAACAGTGTGCTTAACTAGCAATGCTCATGCAGTAATCATTCTGAACACAAGTGCCCAATGCAACAAAGAGCTTAGACTGATTTGATTCAAAACTCAATTTTGATGTTTTAGATGACTTTGAGAGACTAACTCATCTTCCTCCATTGGATAAGACCACTAGAAAGGGAGAAACATTAAAAAAAATTAAAAATAGCTTTGCATAATTGATAGAAATATATTATCCTATGGCAATATATGATATTAGTAGAGCCCTTTGAGAGAACTACATCCTTCCATTTATTCTGGAGCCATATATTACATTATAATCTTATATATTGTTTCTACCCCACAACCCAAAATTCAAGAAATCAAGAATTACTCTTGAAGGATAAAATAATTAAGATATATTGCTCCCTTAGTCTGTATGGGACACGAATTTAGATAAAATTTCCAATAAAACTAATTAATGTAATGGGTATAAATCTACATATATTAATTTGAGGCTAAGGTAACAAAAAGAAACCAGATCTTTCCTTTTAAAATACAGGAACTTTTAGGAAGCAAAATAGATTCTGAATAGCCATACTAGCTCAATAAGTTCTAAATTTCCCCATGCTTCAATCCCCAAAGAGTTCATGTACAAAGAAAAATAGATAAAGGATAGTCTCCTGAACACTGTTTTCTACAGCTGTTTATTTAATTTTCATTCAAAAATGAGAACCACTGTATTTGGCACTTATTTGAAGAGCCGGTCTTAAATGTCCATGATACCTATTTAAGAACAGTCTTGTGATGTGATGCAAGGCCATGAGCAGTGGTGTTTGAGAAAACTAGAGTCATGTGCAATTGTAGCCTGCATTTGTTTTTAAGCTCCACGTCATTTTTCAGGAACAATTGGTTCTCTGATTATTAGTCTTCGTTAACTACCGATAGATCATACTGTGCTAGGCACCGCATGCAAAATGAACCTACTGAAGACATTGCTTCTGTCTTTGAAGAAAGCACAAGTTTTCAAAGCAAAACAAAATTGTATTTGGGGCCAGGGCAGATTCCAGCATAATTCTCGTTTCAGTGTTTTCCTCCTGTAGTAACTCGGTTTTGTTTTCCCTAGGCTTCTTCAGCTAAAGAATTCAAATGACCCTAGAGATGATTCTCCACATTGAGGAGAGTAGGGTAACTATTAGGCCTGAGGAGTCCTTCACTGAAATGTTCAACTCTTTCATTATTGACATTCAAGGGAGCACAGAATATTGGAGGAAAAGAAAAAAAAGAGTAGGGAAATGGTGAAAATTACCTAGAGGAATAACTTTAAGGTTATATTGGTAAATGAAAAAAGCACAAGATGCATCAGGGGGCAAATCATGGGAATATGATGCTTGTTGAAAGTGGAAAGATACTATTCAGCTCTCTATTAGGAAAATGTCATGGAATACACATGCATACATTCTGCTTTGGCTAGAAAGTCACGTAATCCTTGAATCTCAGAATTGAAAGGGGTCATGGCAGTCATCTCATCTAACCTATACAAAAATAGAATCAATCATAGTCTCAGAATTGGAAGGGACCTCAGAGACCATCTGGCTGAGCACCAAGCACAGTGTCAGCACTTGATCTATCTTTGCATTGAATTCTAGAAGAAGCCCCTCCACAGCATTCCCAACTTGTTGAAAGACTGTATAATTTAGAGGAAAGAACACTGACAAGAAATCAGGAGGCAGAAGTGCTGCTGGTCCAAGTCAATTGCCAACCAACTTCGTGACCTTGAACAAGAGGCATCGTCTCTTGGAGGATGAGCTTCTTCATCAGTAAATTGAGAATATATGGATAAACCTCTCAAGACTATCATAAAGCTGAAATGATAAAATGAATGTAAAAGATGCTGTATCACCATAAAGAGAAAATATCACTTTTATCATTCTGTCGCCATGACAAGATTGAAGTCTCTAAAGACTAGGATCTTCTTCCTTCATGTTTTTGTCCAACAGGCTAGACTACAGTGATCCTTCATCTGATCCCTTGAAACAAGAATGGAACAGCCTGTCATTGCCATGGAAGAGGTTTTAATAGTCCTATTCCTTTGTGCAATGATGTCCTAATTTAAACATCCAAATGGAAAACATCATGCCGTTCCTAGCACAGTCTCTCATATTGCTGGTGTTCTGTACATATCTATTGAATGAATGAAAAATTCTTTGAAATTTATGACCCTCTAACAGATCTCTCTATTTTTCCATGTTTTAGAGAAAAATCAACATGTTCTTTCAGTAACACCAGACTAATATTCCCTTCTTGCCTCTTTAATCCTTTTCCTTTTTCACATGGCCTCTTAGAAATGCTGAATTTTGATTCAGTTCCTTCATATCTTTCTAGCTTGTAAATGTTTTCGATGTCAACAATGCACAGAAACTCTTTGCACATCAGTGAGCTCAGTCTACATGCATAACATGAATAAATTGAATCCTCCATTAAGAAGGAAGGCAACTGCAGAACATGTGACATTGGCATATACTGATTTGACCACGTAAATTGTATGCAAATTAAATTTAGGCATATATTTAGGCAAGATTATACAGAAAAGCCATGGAGGAGGAGGAGGAATGTGTTAATATCTACAGCATAAGAAATTACTTTGGAAATGGTTTCTTCTTAAATTGCAAAGTAATTTTGTACCTAACCTGAACATAATAACATTATTTATGCTGCCTTTTGAAACAAGGAGATTGTAAAATTTGGAATTGTAAGGAAGCACTTAAGATTATTCAGCCCAACACCATTATTTCATATATGAAGAAACTAAGGCTCTCCTAGAAGTTAAATTTTAGATAAGGTGCATATTGAACCATGGTGCTTTGGCTCTAAATCTAGTATTCTGGCCACTGTTATTTAAATATTGAAGTATGCATGAATTCTTTAGAGTAGGTAATCTCTTTAGCAATGTAGAGCAGAACACTTTTATGATTTAGCTGATGAACTTTTTTTGTGTCACTTGTTTACAGCTCTTTCTGTTTCCAAGACCAATTCTCTATCCACTGGGCTACGTTGACTCTCAATATATTCTCAGGTTATATGGTCATCTAAAATTGACATTCTTTTAATTATTTAGATATTTACTCTTCTACCATACACACTCCCACATATACACAAATATGTGCTTCCCTTGTGATAGGGTGAATTTCTATTAGAAAATCCTTAAATGCTATGTCTACAACCCATTATAGTATTTTGACTGTATCAACTAATTTCACAATTTCAACTAATCAATTTAGTCAAACTCTTTTTTTACTCTATATTTTATCAAACCGACTGGTTATTTGACTGATCCCTGTAGAGTAAGTCGGAATGTACAACGGAGACAACAGAAAACATGGACTGTAAATGCTGTCTCTGTGCTTTAATAATAGTAATAGAGCTATTAACATGAATAGGGGCCTCTGAGGTCTGTTAATACTGTTTATATATCCATTAAAGAGACTCATGTAAATTGGGACATTTATGGCTCATATTACTATCAATATTAATCTACTCTCTCATGTCTTCTAAGTTTTCTCCAAATAGAATAGCTACCCAAAATGTTGACTGAAGAATATAATCACAACTTCATAGTATATAATAAAATATGACAATCTTTACAATTTCTTATATTTAAGTAAATTCAGCAAATATCATAAAACTAAAGTAGTAGAAGAACTTTTTGATAGGTCATTTGGCTTCTCTTTGTTTTATTTGGTGAACTGCATTTAAATCACCCTTGGAAAAATCTTGTCTCCCTTCCTTCAGTCATTGAGAATGTGCCACAACTGTGTTTGGCAGGACGTGGCATTTTCTCAGAAAACTGACAGCAAGAAAGTTCCGGGGGGAGGGGGGGGAGAAACCCTTCCTGATAAAATTTAGGGATATTTTTCTCTATTTTGTCCTCTCCGGAAACTGAACAGTTGTATGTTAGTCACTCTAACAAGAGCCTTCTTGAATACAGCTAGTGAGGTACACTTTTTCTTCTCTGAGTGAGAAGCCTGTTTTCCAAGCCTTTACTCATCTTATTTTGCCTCTTCCTGTTTCTCTTACTCTATGACTTCATTTGCTGAACTCCAGACTGAATATAGAATCTGACCCACACGGAGTACAAAATAAGTCTGCCTTCAGACAATACTTTATCAAAAATGCATCCATTCCACTGCCATGCCCCAATTTTATGAATGTCCCCCACACGCAAATAGCGGCAGTGTTTCCTCAGGCAGTATTTTCTTTTTGTTATCTTCCAGAAAACTAGCAGTCATAGATGAAGAGAAAAAAAATGATGCTATTTTTTCCTGATCCTTTTTGCTGAAGGGAGGGTTAATTGCATCTATAATTATAATACATGGAGAAGCGGATATATTTCTAGTACCTCTAAATTTCCTTTTCCATCCACCAATAAACATGTAAATGCCTACTATGTGCTAAGCACTGTGCTAAGTACTAGAGATACAAGAAAGGCAAAAGACAAGCTTGTTTACATTCATCTAATGGGGGAAAATACATGCCAACAAAAATATATATGAAGAAAACTATATACAGGATGAATAGAAAATAATTAGAAGAAAGAAAGCACTATAATAAGAGGGGTTAGAGAAGGCATCCTGTAGAAGGGGGAAATTCAGTTGGGAATTACAGAAAGTTGGGGGGTCAGTAGTCAGGGCAGAGGTGGGTGGGTAGGCAGAGAAAATGCCTGCAGGTGAGTGACAACATCTTCATGGAACAGCGAGGAGGCCAGTGTCAGTATGGGGAGACTTGAGGCAGGCAGACCCACCCCAGTGATCAGGGTGTAAGGTGATGAGGGTCTGAGGGTCTGCACCAGAGTAGTAGCAGTGCCTGAGGGGAAAAGGGGGGAGCATTTGAGAGATGCTGCAAAGGTGAACTCAAGAGACCTTGGCAATATTTTTGATAGGAAGAGTGAGAGATCTGAGATATCCAAGAGAACTCCTGAGTTGTAAGTCTAAGGGACTGGGATGATGGTGTTGCCATAAGAACCAGTAAGAAAGCAATGGAGAAGGACTTATGAGGAAAGCTAAGAATTCTGTTTTGGACATATTGAGTTTAAGATGTCTGCTGGATAGCTAGTTTGAGATGTCTAAAAGGCAACTGGAGAAATGAGATTAGAGGTCAGAAGGGAGACTGGGGCAGAAAAGGTAAATTTGAGAATCAGCAGAGATGACTATTAAATGTTTGGGAGCTGATGAGATTATCAAGAGTAGTTTAGAGGGAGAAGATAGCAGGACCACAACAGAACCCTGAGGTACACCTACTGATAGGTCCTGGTCTGGAGGAGAATCCAGCAAAAGAGACAGAAAAGGAGTGATGAGACAAGTAGGAGAAAAGCGAGGAGAATGGTGTCCTAAAAACCTAGAGAGGAAAGAGACTAGGAAGAGAAGGTCAAAGGCAATAAAGAAGTCAGGGGTAATGAAGACTGAGAAAGGCAACGGGATTTGTCAACCAAAGAGCATTAGTAACTTTGGAGAGAACTGTTTTGGTGGAATTGGGAATTGGGAAGTCAGATTACGTGGATTTAAGAGAATGAGACGAGAGAAAGAAAGCAACTATCCTAGACCACCCTTTCAAGCAATTTAGCTACAAAGAATAAAAGAGATATGAGAGGATGGAAGGGAGAGAATGATCAGTTGAGGGTTTTTTCCAGGATAGGGGACATATGCTTATTTGCATGAATTAAGAAATGAATCAGTAGAGAAGGAAAAATTGAAAATCTGTGGAAGAGGAGAAGACAGAGGGGACTTTCTGTTAGAGTAGATGGGATCACTTGAAGAAGTAAAGGGGTTGGCCTTGGTAAGGAGTAAGATCACTTCATCACATAAAACAGGGTGGAGTGAAGACGTGAAGAGTTCACTACTTGAATTAGTTCAATATATTTCGTATGTGCCTCTTCCCAACGTGGGCATCTCCGTACTACCTTTGGTTCAATGTAAGGGAAGGGAAATATATTTTTATTTTGACTTCCCATTCATCCAATGTAGACTCTATTCACAGAATAGTTAAATCATCAGATAGAAAGCATCAAACTGGAATTTACGTATACATACAGAGAGATCGTCAAGAAAGCCAATCCCCCAAACATTTCTTATTCCCTCATATAACAAGGGGGAACCCTTTTCTCCAAGGTCTCCCATGGCAGACAAAAGAAGGTGAATGAATCCTAGAGGGAGAAAAGATGCTCTAAAAATGCTGTTGCTGCTGGAACAGATTCCTGGTGAGGTACTTGCTTCCTCAGTTTTTGGCAAGGCTCTCCTTCTGCCCGTCAGTCTCAGGGAGCTCTACTTATCAAACTATCGATGACTCTCACAAAGGGACCACTGCCCAGAGGTAAGTGCTCTGATTGCATGGACCCTACACACTTGGGGGATATTGCTTAATGGTCTTTTGGATGGAAAATGCCTGTGCCTCAGGCAATGATTTTCATATCTCCAATAAATGTTCTTTCCCTCCACTCAGACCTTCTAGAGTACCTATGAGCAGTTTTTGATATTCCTTTGGTCTTTGTCACCTACTGAACCATTTAAGCTGGTGTCCCTGGAAGGGCCTCTCAGCCATTTGTTGTCGTCTCACCTTTCTCCAATCCTAACCACTGTCTGGGTTAGGATAAGTAAATCTTTTTAAATCTTTTCTCTATCTCAGAGGGCATTATAATTTTTATAATCGTTTTCTGTGACTGGCTTTAAATTCCCCTTTTAATCCCTTCTCTTCATTATAGGTTTTACTCTCACTCTTCCACACAAAATAGATTTAAAATTTTCATGAGTCTAAAGAATGCTCCAAAACTCTGGTATAAGAGGAGGGTTAAAATAGTGACTTTTTAATGGCATTTCTTGGCATATTAGGAAAACATTTTTTCCTTGCTTGTATCTGTATGAGAAACTGTGATATGTACATTTTAAAGCAAAAATGAAACCACAAAAACAAAAATAAGAACCCTTTCTGCCCTCAAGGAGCTTAAATTTTACCGGGAGCCAGAAAGATGGATAGATAACGTAAATCCAAACTAATTTAAAAGAAGGAAGGACACAGGCATTCTTAAATGCCTGTCATGTTCCAGTCACTGTGGTAACCATTTTACAAATTGTATCTCATTTAATTATCACACTAAACCTTGAAGGTAGGTGATTTTATTAACTCCATTTAACAGTTAAGGAAACAGGTAGTTAAATGACTAACCCAGGGTCATATAGGTTTTAAGTGACTGATGCAGAATTTTAATTTAGATCCTCGTGATTGTAGAAATGGCATTTTCTCCATTGTAACATCTACTTATCCCTTTAAGAAGAGAGATTGTTAATTGATGCACCCTTCCATAACTTTTCCCTTTATAAAAAACCCTTATCTTCCATCTTAGAATCAATACTGCATATTGGTTCTATGACAAAAGAGCAACAAGGAATAGGCAATTGAGTTTAAGTGTTTTGGCCAGGATCATAGAGTTAGGAATTAGGAAATGTTTGAGGCCATATTTGAACCCAGAACCTCCTGTCTTTGGACATGGCTCTCAATCCACTGTGCCACCTAATTGCTTCCATATTTATCTTTCTTTAAAAAGATTTTAAAGTGAAGAAGGCAGAAAGATGGAGATTTTGAAAATCAGAGTTGGAAAGAAAGTAGCTACTACGAATGGGGGAATAACATATAAAAGTGGAAAGATGTAGGGCACAAATAGTCTAGTCTGGCTATAATATGAAAGAAAAGGACGAAATGAAACCAAAAAGATAGCCTGCAGCCAGATCATGGAAACTTAAATACAGATTGAAGAATTTATGTTTGTTTCAAGAATAAAAAGAGACATACTGAAGGCTTTTTGATCATGAAGTTGACATTTTGGATTGTTATTTTGGCAACTTAGTGGAGCATGAACCGTACAGAAGACACTAGAAATAGGAGATCAATTTGGAGGATAATGTAGTGATTCAGGTGAGAAATATCAACAATAAGTTAGAGTTGTGGCTTTGTGAATGGAGAGATTAGACTGAATATAAGGGAACTTGTTGAATATACATATAGGATTTAGTAGATGACTGGGTGGCGAGTAGGGGGAAGAGACAAATATAATTTCAAGGTTCTGAATCCAAGTGTATCCTTGTCTATTTGGTGGTGGCCACATCTGAAGAAGAAAAATTTATGGGAGGAAAGGATGATGCCTTTGTTCAGGGAGAATTTTAATTTGAGATGCTTGTAGGAATATTTGTTATTCATCCTTCATGTTAGAAGAAGATCAGTAATATCAGAGGAGATATCTTGAGTTGGCATGAATTGGCTTGAAGTGAGGCAAAGTTGCATGAAGTTATCAACCTCCCTCTCTCTTCTAGTCATATAAGTCCAGTCACAAGAAATCAAGATGACTGGCAATGATTTGGGAAGCAGAGGACAACCTTCCTGATCTTTCGTGTCTGACCAAGCTCTAAGTGCCTTCTGGTGCCCACTTCAGCTGTCTTCATGGGAATGAATTATTCTCATCTGCCTATGTCAGCGGGGAAAGTCTTTATAACTCGGGGTCTTCACCTCACTAACCCACCAGTGGCCATCGGTTCCATTCAAGTTAGTTTATCCCATCTGTCAAGGAGCTTTCCCAGGGTGTGGTGTCTGAGTATCCTCTCGCTTCTTGGAGCTGCAGCTCAGAGCTGAGTCCTGAGTGGACACCAAAGGTGGATAAGTAACCGAAAAGGGCTAAGTCCTCCCACCAGAGGGCTGTTCTATTGACTTTGCATGAATGCCAGTTGAATTTGTGGATTGGCCATCAAATGTCTAATATATAATCTATATAATCAACTATATAAACTATATAATCCACCTGCCTTTTCCCCCCAAGCATGAACTTCCCTAATATCTTTTTAAATTTTTTTCTCCCATGTAATTTATTATTTCTGATATGTTGCATTCTCCCCATGTTTATCTCCTCTCCATTGCCTTTTGTGTGATCCTTGCCTCCATCATGAGCCCCTTTTGCTTTTTGGATCATTTTCATAGACTATCCTATTTCATGACTTGTAGTTAGGTATCATCATGCTGTCATAAAAGCAAAATTCAGTTTATACCAGTCTATATTGAACTATTTCTAAGGATGCTTAATTACCTAAGTACAAAAGGATCTCATTATAAGGCAGAGAGTGCCAGTAAAAAGAAAGTCTCATTATATGGTTTCTAAGGATAATATTAGCAGTTTACTGTGGAACTGACTATGTTGTAAGTCTCTAATTTATCAACCATGTTATCTGGAAAATAAACTCTGAAAATGCTTTCTCTCTAACTTTGTTCTAATTTTAACAAACGGGTTGGACGAAGGCTTTAGGATATTACCTATAATGAAAGAATGAGTGTGAGATGTATATTGCCCAAAGCATCCCTGTAACACACACAAAGCAATTGCAATAGGCTATGCTTACTTTGTGACAATGCATCCAATTTAAGCAAACATGAAATTTGCATATCTCATGAATTAATAGAGCATAGCAAAAAACGATCTTGAGAAATAGGTAGGTAAGAGAATGCCAACAGAAACTGTGACCAATTTCCCCAAGGAAAGACTGACTCGAGAATTAATGACTGACAGATCTGCCTCTGAAACAATGCTGGCATGACAAGTGAATATGAAGCATGATTATCTGTACAATTGTGTCCCACATCTTTGCTGAAAACCTTTGGGCTTACTGCCTTGTCATTTCCTTACACAGAACTACATGTCTGTTCTGCACAGAATACAACTATTCATTCTTACAATTAAAATACTTCTCCTTGGAGTGCCAAATTCAAGGACCCTCTGAAATGAAGGACGGACTAAATCTGTTACTTTAAAGCTGATGAAAAGTAGCTGTTTAGATAGCGAAACACTGTATATGCTAGCTCAAGATCACGAAAATGAGTCTTTAAGTCCTTTCATGATAGTAAATCGTACCTAAAAATGCCCTCGCATTTTAATGATAGCCACGTATTTTTAATTTTTTTTTATGCTAACGATTGGTTTTTCAGTAAGAAATCAAGGGAAACTGCTGTCTACAAGAAGATTCTCTGACCTTCCCAGATGTCATCAAATAATTAAACTTAAAATAAATCATATTCTAATTGTGACAGAAAATTCAATGTAGTCATTACCATCCTTCTAAAGTTGGCATAATCGTCTACTTCTATTCCTGTAATCAGTAGGGTGTTGTTTGGTTAGTCTTGGTGTGTGCGCCACACACACACACACACACACACACACACACACACACACACACACTGCAAAGTCACCAGCTCTTTTATGGAGTCTTACACTTTCCAATGTTTTAAATAGGTTCCTGAGCTACTGTATCATAAATATGGATGGTAGAAGCCTAAACAATTTTCCCAAGGATGCACTGTAAGCTAATGACTCAGATAACATTAGAACCTGTGACATCTGTCCATCCCTTTTATTCAGTTGTCCATCAAATTATCCACGTCTGCTATGTCAGGAATTAATTTAAATACTTTAAAAAGTATCTCTTTACTTTAAAAAAAAGAAAAAAAAGTTGCTTGATAGATTTATTTTGCTAATTACACTAAATAAATTATGTTAAACAAATAGCTGAATTCTTAGCAATTTTTGTACAAAAATAAACATAGGAAAAATATGAAGCCCAAAAAAGTACAAATGCAATTGAGATATATCTGACAATTGTACAGAATGCCTTTAATGAAAAAGTAAAAGAGTGGTGTAAAGCATGGTGTCCCTTTAATTTTATTTTGGTTGAATGATGCCTTTTAGAATCTACTATGCATCATTTGAGATGAAAATAAAGTCATGGTGATAAAGAAAACTCCTAACCCAATGGCACTTCGTTAACTGAAATATGAGATAGTAAGCAAATTTCTAGTAGTGCATGTCATACTGGTATCATGTTTTTAAAAAGCAATGGAAAGTGGATGATACAATGATTTTATGTTTTTTTATTGAGGATATAAAATTCCATTGAAATTTTTGTTGTTCAGAAAACCAAAAATAGATATTAATAGACCTTTTGTCCAAGTAGCTAAACTTAGAAATAATTTCCTAC
Organism: Monodelphis domestica; assembly: GCF_027887165.1. Classification (NCBI taxonomy): domain Eukaryota; kingdom Metazoa; phylum Chordata; class Mammalia; order Didelphimorphia; family Didelphidae; genus Monodelphis; species Monodelphis domestica. The sequence goes on from NC_077234.1 coordinate 252,409,126, forward strand.
TGCATATGTAGCTTAACTTATAATTTACTATTGATCCTGTTGTCTCCATACAATCAGAAATACTACTATTTTAAAAATTGAATTATCCCATGTTTGGTGGAATTCATTGTACTAAATAAATACCTTCTCATTTGGGTTCTTAAACATGTCTTCAATTTCCTGCAAGTTGAATACTGGGCAGTCTACAAACGGTCATTTTTTAAAAATCCCTTTGGTTATAGTTTGACAGAAATGCCCCTCAGCCTTGATTATGCCTTTAAAATGCATTCTTTACTTCTCAGTATGCAGAAAGGACTTTATTATGTATTTTTTAGCAACTAGAAAATTTGGGAAGCTTAATTTCTCCTTTACTCCAATAGAAATCTCTGTTCTTTTAACCTGGAGGAAAGCTAACTTGGACAGAGATAGACTGGAAAAGAAATGAGAATTAGCTTTGTGGAAGTTTTGATGAAACCACTAGTGACTGATGAAATTTAAAAAATAGTTCTGTTTTATATGACTTTGGTGAACAATGGTGATTCATCAAAGCCGTTCATTATTATTTTTTGCTATAAATGAACAAATGCAGAGGATTTTTAACTAGCTACTACCATTTTCCATACCATTTAAGACACTAATAATACTCTACCAGACTTTCCAGTGGTTCAGTGCTCTTTAAATTAGTGCTCTCTACTGTGGTTTAGCTGAATTCTACCCACTGGGTCATGGCTATACTAGCACTTGCACTTGACAGACTCATTTTCTACCTTCTCTTGAGACAGCAGGAGGGGATTGAATCAAAGGTCCAGTATAATTACTATGTGTATTTCAGATTAAATAAATGTGATAAAAGCTTCCATCTAGGTCTTGATCAAACATGTTAAGAGATGCTGATTTCCCGTGACATATTACAATATGTCTGTTGAAACAGTCCCAGATGCCATAATGTAAATTACTTACATTTGGGATTACTTGACTAAGGAAGACAGAAATATTATTCACTTCTTAAGTGCTGCCCACTGGGAGTTTGCGAAATGTGGTCTCATCTTAAACTTGTTAAGCAAGACATTAAGAAATAATGGAGCCATGTTTGTTTTACTAAATGACTATTGTGCTCAAACTATTTGAAGAAGGCAGTCAATTTTGTAGTAAGTTGAACTGTATTCCCTATGACAAAAGGCCACATTACATCTAAAGGGACTGGAAATTACAATAAAGAAATGTTTGGTTGCCTGACATATTAACATAATTAAGATATACATTATATATACATACACATATATATTTGCATTTCAAATATTTTATTTGTTCAATATTTCCCAATTAAATGTCAAATTTTAAACAATATCTTTTAGAAATTTTGAGTTCCATATTCTCTTTGCTCTTCTGAAACTTTCTTCTATTTGAAAATGCAAAAAAATTATTTAGATGATACATGTGAAGTCCTATAAAACATATTTTTACATTAGCCATGTTGTAAAATTAAACACAAAGCAACAAAAATGAAAAAGGTAAAAAAGAGTATGTTTCAAATAGCATTCAGAGTTCATCAGTTCTCTCTCTCTGTAGGCAGATAACATTTTTCATTGTGAGTCCTTTGTAATTCTCAGTTGATTATCCTTATATTACTGTTACTGTGTATAATGTACAATGTTTTAGTGCTTCTCATTTCACTTTGCACGAATTTATATGTCTCTTTCCACGTTATTCTAAAACCATTCTGCTCATCATTTCTTATAGCACAAGAGTATTCTATCACAATCATATACTATGATTTGTTTAGCCATTCTTCAATTTAGCAATTCTTCAATTTCTTCACTTTCCAATTTGACATCACAAAAAGAGCTCCTATAAATGGTTTGTACAAATAGATCCTTTTACCTTTCTTGTTTTTGGTTACCATTGGAATATAGAATTTCTGGTGGTTTGCTTTTGGGGATAATTTCAAAATATTTTTTCAGAATGATCGAGTTATACAAAACTAGTGCATCAATTTCCCAAATTTTCCATATCCTCTCAAGCATTTGTCATTTTCTTTTTATGTCATTTTGCCAATCTAATAGGCGTGAGGTGGTACCTCAGTTTTTTTAATGTTCATTTCTCTAATCAATAGAGATTTATAGCATTTTTTCATCTCTTTTGATTTCTGAAAGCATGTTTATATCCTTCAACCACTTATCAACTGGGGAATGGCTCTTATTTTAACAAATTTGGCTTAATTCCCTAAATATTTGAGAAATGAGACCTTTGTTAGAGAAACATTGCATTTTTTCCACTTTCCAATTTTGTTTCTAATTTTTTGTCATAATAATTTTGTTTGTACAGAAGCTTTTTATTTCATGTAATCAAAATTAACTATTTTATTTCTTGTTATTGCCTCTATCTTTTATTTGGCCATAAACTCTTCTCTTATCCATATATCTGACAGTTGTAATTTTCCATGTTCACTAATTACTTATGATATCACTCTTTATGTCTGAATCATTTATCCATTTTAATATTATTTTGGTGTACAGTGATAGACATTAGCTTATGCCCAATTTACGCCAAACTGTTTCCCAGTTTTATTAGCAGTTTTTTGTCAAATATGAAGTTTTTACCCCAAAAGGTGGATTTTTGAATTTATCAAACATTAGAACACTATGGCCATTTACTATTGGATACTGTGTACCTAATCAATTCCATTGATTCATCACTCTTAGTGGGTACCAGATGCTTTTCATGATTATCACTTTATACAATAGAGTCTGAAATGTGGAAAAGCTAGGTCACCTTCCTTAACATTTTTTTTCATTGATTTCCTAAATATTTATGACCTTTTGTTCTTTCAGATGAATTTTCTTACTACTTTTTTCTAATTTTATAAAATAATTTTAATAGCTTGATATTATGGCACTGATTAAATAAATTAATACTTAGAATTGTGATTTTTATTATATTGGTTCTGCCTACACATGAGCAATTAATATTTTTCTAATTGTTTAGATCTCTCTTTGTGTGAAGTGCTTTGTAATCATGTTTATATGGGTTTGTGTTGGCAAGAAGACTCCAAAATATTTTAGATTGCCTAATTATTTTAAATGGAATTTGCATTTTTATGTCTTGCTGCTATGTTTTGATGACAGTATGTAGAAATGCTAATTATTTGTATAGCTTTATTTTATATCTTTCAACTTTGCTCGTTAATTTTTTCAACTAGTACTTCAGTTGATTCTCTAAGGTTCTCTATTTTATAATGTCATCTGAAAAAGTAGTTTTTTTTCCTAACTGCCTATTTTTATTCCTTCAATTTTTTTCTTGCCTTATTCTTAAAGTTGGCATTTGTAGCACAATATTGAATAATAATGGTGATGGACATCCTTGCTTTATTCCTGATCTTACTGGGAAGATTTCAAGGTTGTTTCCATTAAAAATAATGCCTGCTGTTGGTTTTAGCTAGATATCACTTATTTTGGGAAAGGTTCTGCTAATTCTTATGCTTTCTGGTATTTTAATAGAAATAAATACCATATATTATTAAAGTTTTTGTGCATTTATTGAGCTAATTGCATAATTTTTATTGTTTTTATTATTGATATTGTCAATTACATTTATAGTTTTCCTAGTGTTGAACTAACCAACAACAATTCCTTATATAAATCCCACCTGGTCATAGAGAATGATCTTTGGATATCTTACCTTAATCATATAGCTAATATTTTATTTAAAATTTTGCATAAAAATTCATTAAAGAAATTGCTCTATAATTTTCTTTTTTGTATTTCCTCTCTATAGTTCAAGTACTAGAACCAAATTTGTGTCCTAAAAGAAATTTGATAGGATGCCTTCTTTACCTTTAAAAAAAAACCCAACAAACAGTTCATAGAGTATTGAGATTAATTGTTCCTTAAATGTTTAGTAGAATTTATTTGTGAATCTACTGTACTTGGAGATTTTTTTCTTAAGGATCTCATCGATGGCTTGTTCATTTTTGTTTTCTGAATTATGGATATTTAAGTAGTATGTTTCCTCTTCTGTTAATCTTGTAATTTATATATATATATATATATATATATACATATATATATATATTTAATTTTTTAAAAATTTAGAATATTTCCCCATGGTTACATGATTCATGACCTCCCCTTTCTGGTAATTTATATTTTTGTAAATATTTACCAGTTTAATTTAGATTATTGGATTTAATGGAATAAAATTGGGGAAAATATCTTCTAATAATTGCTCTTATTTGATCTTCATTGCTGGTGTATTTACACTCTTCATTTTGGATATAAGTACTTTGTTCTTTTTTCTATATTTTAATTAAACACATCAGTGGTATATCTTTTGTTTTTTCCTCCCACAAAAATTTCTTTGTTTTATTTATTAATTTTTCCATTTTGACTCTACTTCTGGAAGTCACACACATGTGGGTGCATACATGCATGTTTATCTCTCTATCTATTTATCTGTTGATCAGCAGATTAGATCATCAGAACATTGAGTAGCATTGAATTGCCAGTTATATATAATTTTACAGAGAGATCATATAAAATAGGATAGAGATAATGACTGGACCTTTGGTGTCATTGGTAATAGGAAATCTCAGTTCAGAAAACTACCTCTTATCAATGTATGTTGGAAAATTTTCTGAAACTAAGCACTTTAGAAATTTAGGGGACTAAGAGGATAAGTGTCTTACCTAGTCACATAAGTTCCATGCTTCAGAATCAGAACTTTAATTTATGTCCTTCTGGTTCTGAGGCTAGATCTCTATCCATTATGCTTCACTACTTCTCATATGATTTAATAGTGATATGTCACATCAAAGTTTCAGGGATATTGCAAATAGATTATAGAGCTTGGAGTTACGAAGAACTAGATTTAAAATACACTTCTGACATTACTAGTTCTGTGACCCTGAGCTCTCTATTTAACCTTTGTGTTTCTTCAAAAAGGATAATTCCATGAGAGTCTCCTACAATAATAAAATTCTATATTCTCGCTCTTTGTTTTAGCATTGCTCTAACAAACATAGGATTATAGAGTAAATTTAACGTTGGTGGCTATTTATTTAATATAGATAGAGGTTTGGAAGTAATGGTGAGAAATACAATCTCAGAATTTCAGAGTTAAAAGGGAATGTAATAGCCATCAAGTCCAATCCACTCCAAAAAAAGAACTCTCTGTACAACATACCCAACCACTGAACATCTGATTTTTACATATAAACCCCCAAAGAAAAGGAACATGGTATTTCCCAAGGTATTAGCTTCTAATTTTTGATAGCTCTAATTGTTTTTGCCTTACACCAAACCTAAGTTTGCTTCTTTATCCTAAATGGGAAGGTTTGTTTTTATTATAAAGTTGATGGATTGAGGAAAGAATCAAAAAGAATAATGGATTCACAGAAAAGAAAGAAAATACAATTCCGCTTCACTTCTTTGAGGGAGCATAGTCACATATGTACTTATGTATATAAACACATATAACCACACGCACATATATCAAAAACATTTGATGATTTTAGAATATTTCAGAAATTGACAAAGGTTATCACCCTCACTATTAGTTTCAAGAATGCACTGTCGCTGATAACTGGAAAGTGCCCATCTTGATAAAAAGAAAAAGATGACTGGAAATTATACATAAATTGGTTCAATTTAAATACTTGGGAAGCTATTAGAATAAGTCACCTATCAATCAATTAATCTGCATTCACCCAGAAAGGCACAGGGTGTTTTTTACCTTAGTGATTTCACCTATTCCCATGGCTTCAACTATTTGCAGAGGTGATTCAGTGCCTTCTTGTTAGCCCTAACATGTAATAGTAACTCTTCAGCCTGACCTTTAAAGCTCTTCACAATCTGACTCAAACCTATCTTTTTAGGATTACTTTATATTAACTCTGGTCACACATCCCAGTCAAACTGCCACACTAGCCATTCCTCAGTCTTTGAAATTCCATCTCCTATACTGATGCTTTTGCACAAAGATGGCAGAAGTTCATCTTTGAAGTCCCCAAACCCTAAGTATCTCGCCTTACCTTATACTACAGGGAGGCACTTTTATGTAGACTTATCAGCCAGTTTTTAAAAAAAAACTTCTATATATTTATTTTTAAAAATTGACAAAAAACAAATAACAGCTGATTACAGAGATTAGGATACTCTACAATTGTTGGGTAGCAAAGAACCATTAATCACTACTCTTTGACAATTATTCAACTAAATGTTAGATGAAGGGAAAGACCATGTCTTTATTTTGTAACTCCTCTACTTCTACAACATAGAGAGTTAATACATGTTTACTGAATCATTGTATTAAGCACCAATGGATGAGCTTGGTGGGGGTTGGTGGGACAGGGAGGAATTGAAGAATTAAGGATGATTCTGAGACTTCAAACTTGGGTGGTTAACTTGAACGATGATACACTGTGGAAGAAGGGTGGATTTTGAGGTCAAAGAAAACAAATTCAAATCCAGTTCTGGATATTGAGATGAGAATTTGAGATGAATATATGATATTATAGAATATTTTTGATATTCAATATTGAATAACTTTAGGTGAATATGGGACACTATTGAAATGTTCAATAGGCAGCTGGTGCCAAGAACCTAATGTTTCATCACTTAATAATAAAATAAATTATCTTAAAACTGCTATTGACAGAATTTAATTTTTCAGTACCTAATAACTTCATTGTTAATTGGAGAACTAAAGATTTATGAAGAATGTGAAGCTTCAGATGTTCTGCCACAGGCCTTAAAACTAATTACAATATAAAGAATTCAGTATTAAGAGTCTGTGTTGCAGTATAGATATTTTTTACTAAAGATTTAATGTATTTTATTCTTAAATTCATGTTTATTCAAATTATAAGTCCCCAAATCACATTGAGATGCACATATCTTTCATTTAGAATTGTAGCTTCAACACAGCAAATGATCAGAGTATCATCATTTAGTTACATCTGAATTATCTGATAAGGTATGTTTGTCAGTTATATTCCAAATTATTCACCTTATGCCATTCCATCTTGTGCTTTTATTGCAAGGATATGTATAGTTCATTGACTTTAATTTCTTCTAAACCGCTCAAAATTTTTATGGTTGTATGTAAAACACAGTGCGTCTCAAATTCATTAGAAAGTTTCCTTTTAGCTATTGCTTTCTTGTACATTTTATTATAGCAATTGGTAAGAAGGGAGAAAAAACTTTTCTCCCATTAAAATCCCAGTTTGTATTTATATTGCATTGTTTACTGAATGTTTTAGGTCTGCCGTAACTCTAGCACAGCTGTCCTTTGAAACACCAGCTGTTTTTTAAACTTTATGTACCTGCTTGACAACTGACAGATAAATCACCCGGAGACTCCTCTGAAAGTAAGGATGCTTGGCCTTTAGAACTCAGAATGGAAGCGAATACTTCCATGTGATATATTTTGTGTAAGGTGAGCCAACATATGGTATGTGAAAAAAGGTATTAAAGCTGTTTGCTCCTTTGGACCCAATCATCTCACCAATGTTGAGATATTCCAAGCAGACTAAAAATGAAAGAAAACGGTTTCCCTTAAACACAAAGCTATTCAGAGGTTTTAAAGAAAAAAATGAAACTGGGGACAAATTAATATGGAAAGACCTGATGAAATTGTGTGATATGAGTGTAACATGTAATATAATGCAATAAGAAAGTAGGGCATAATAGGCCGAAAGAAGGTCTTAAGTTCAGTTTCTGCTTCTGATACCTATTTGCTGTGTGACCTCGGACAGAGTCCAGTCCATTCTCTAAGGCTAAATTGAATAGAAAGTGCCAAGCTGCATTGTCAGAGGAAGCTTCCTTAGCCAGGAATGCTGGAATTCGAAGCTCTCAGCGGACAGTATTCTCTTCACATCCTAGAAGAAGCTGAGAATATTTTCAGTTGGTTGGTTCGGGAATTTGAGCAGGGAAGAGTGAGGGGTTGGCGGTGGGCCATGTCAAAGTTTTTGAACTGGGCTCTAGCAGTGAAAGGGCTGCTTGAGTGCAGTCAAGGGTGGAGCTGCAGCAGCTGAAGCTAGTGGGGTGGTGTGTAGCACAATGGCAGCCTCAGAGAAAAAGAGGAAATGCAAGTTCACATCCAAGAGTCTAATCTTTGAAGGCTTGACTTCCTGCCGTAAAACCTCTACTTTCTGGGACAAAGACTACTTAGAGGGGTAACTAATGCTGCTGAGTGTGCCAGGTCTTGGGATCACCTTAAGGATAGCTAAGGTTTTTAACTTGGCTCCTTGGTGAATGTCAGCAGCATTGTTATTTATTTAAGCCATTCCTATTTCCTGATCGTGCCTCCTCTAAATTGTGACTGGTCATAAACGGTCTGTGAATGATGCTTGCTAATTAATTCAATGTAGTGGACGTGAATGGAGTAAGAGAATCTTATAGTTCTTGTCTTCATAAGAATTTTATAAGCTTCCTAAAAATGAGAGACAGAGAGACAGAGAGAGAGACACAGAGAGAGAGAGACAGAGAGAGACAGAGAGACAGAGACAGAGAGAGACAGAGACAGAGAGACAGAGAGAGAGAGAGAGAGACAAAGAGAGACAGAGAGAGAGACAGAGAGAGAGACTGAGAGACAGAGAGAGAGAGACAAAGAGAGAGAGACAGAGACAGAGAGACAGAGAGAGACAGAGACAGAGAGACAGAGAGAGAGAGAGAGAGAGAGAGACAGCGAGAAGAATATGACTCTTCAGGACCATGGATTTCTAGGTAAATAAAGTAATTAGTGAGTCAGATTCAGATGACCTTAGAAGATAGGAATTTTAGCTAAACTACAGCCTCCTAGGCAGAGATAAAATGGAGATATGACCAAGAGAAGGTTAACAGGGGATGCTCGGCAGAACTAGAACTAAGGCATTATATTAAGTACATACTTTTAAAAATAGCTGTAATTAACATTAATGCAATGTATCTGGTCCTCTTTTCTATTCTTGCTATAAAGTAATGTTCAAAATTAATAATATGTATAGTTTCTAATAAAATGGAACTTTAAAATAAATAAATAATAAGAAAAAAGATATTGCTGCACTATTCCTTATGCAAAGAAGATCCTCATGATGAATAACTCTTCATTGGCTGAATATGTGTAAATGCGAATATATGTGCAAAGGTATATTTTGCTCCCTTTACGTCTGTATGGATTCTAGGAAGAGTTGCTATCTAAAGTGAATAGTATAGGTCCAAGAGAGAATATTTGGCTACATATCTGAATGGCTGGAGATGTGAAGCTGCCACCTGATGTGAAATTGAAAGATCATCTAGCCCAGAATTCCTAGTTGATAAGTGGTTAAAGCATACAAACAAGCATTTCTCAAACAAAGTAATTAAAGCTCTTTCTGATCATGCAATTTTTTTCGAAATCACTATTAATTAGAGAAAGGCAAATTAAAATAACTCTGAGGTACCATACCACACCTACTAGATTGGCCATTATAACAGAAAAGGAAAAATAACAAAACGTGGGGGAGCTATAGGAAAGCTGGGACACAAATGCAACACTGGAAAACTTGTGAACTAAATCAGTCATTCAGGAGAGCAATTTGGACCTGTGCCCAAAGGGCTATAAAACAACAATACCATTACTAGGCTTGCATCCCCAAAAGATAAGAAACCAAAAAGGGAAAAGGTCTATATGTACAAAAATTTTTAAAGCAGCTCTTTTTAGGGGGTCAAAGATTTAGAAAGTAAGGGGATACCTATCAATCAGGGAATGGCGGAGTAAATTATACTATAAGATTGTAATGGAATACTATTGCACTGTAAAGAATGACAAGCAGGAGAAGCTCAGAAAAACCTAGAGAGACACTAACTGAAGGAGAGTAAAATAAGCAGAACAAGGAGAACATTCTACACAGCATTATTAATATTTTATGATGAACAAGTGTGGATAACAGCTATTTTCAACAATACAATGATCCAAAACTATCCCAGGGAACTCATGATAAAAAATGCCATCTACTTCCAAAGAAAAAGAAGTGTCTAAATCCATACCAAAGCAAACTGTGTTCATTAAATTTTTTTTCTATTTGAGTTTCCTTCCACAAAAGGATCAATATGGAAAAATACTTTACATGATTGCACATGTAAAATCTATGAGATTGCTTAATATCTCAAGGGGGATCAGAGGGCTGTGGAAAAGGGAGGGAGGGAGAGAATTCAAGACTCAATATTCTTTGAAAAATATTTGTAACTGTTTTTACATGTAATTGGAGAAAAAAGAAAAAGAAAAAGAAAAGTTAAAGCTGTTATTCTTTCTTCAGTTAGTGATCGAGTATTTCTTTTCATAATTCATAAAAATATATTACGGGTTTTTCCTATTTTTTCTAGCCTATCATGTTGATATATAAGGTACTCTAGAACAAAATAAAACTATCTTCTCTAATACTTTGTGTTTGATACACTGAATTCAGGAGCTGTGTTGAGTGATGAAATATATTTCATGTCATATATATTTATATAATTATACCTAGCTGTGTATACTGCATATGATTCAAAAGAAATTATAAACTCAATCAATTGTAACTTACCTTTTAAAAACATGTCTCTATAAGTTACTTTAGTAGCTATGTTTTAATCTAACATTAAATGTTTTGCTGTTGTAAAGAAAAGTGAAACAAAACGAAGACCTCAAGATTATATTATAAAATTCATCTTTTTGTAAAATGTAGTATACTCAACCCAAGAGGTCCTGGGAATCTTGAAGGTGCAGTTCTTTGTTACAATGGATAATCAATTTTTGGAATTCTCAAGAGGGCAAAAATGTCATTTACCAAGATTAGTATTTTATACTTTTTAGGAAGAGTAAAGAAGTATTAGTGACTTATGCATCTACAAAACACAGTTTAACACTATGGAACATTGGCTGACATGCTTCTTTGAAGTTTCTTTAAAACATTCAAATGGTGATCTAGTCATCATGGCCTCAATTTTTTTTGCCTGAATGTAATAATAATTAATAATAGCCAATATTAAGATTTTTAACTTTGCAAAGTTCTTTGCAAATATTATCTTATTGAGTCTCACTAGAAATTGTGAGATCAATAGTGCAAGGATTAATATCATTTAATAAATTTTGGGGCAATTGAATATTAAAGTGCCTACTATGTACCCATGAAGATGGCTATCTCTTCGCTACTCTCTCCCTCATCAACTTTTAAAAGCTGTTCTTTCAGAGCTACGAAAGCTAGAAAGGAGATCTTTCTCCTCTCTGAGCAATCTCTCCCATTCATGGCAACTTCCAATGAAGCAAGGTCCAGATGTGAGTTAAGCAAGTTGGGATATAAAGATAGTTATGAGAGTTGAGTTTCAAAGAGGAGCATGTTCAAAGATCCTGGATTATATCAAGAGAGTGGAAGAGAAATGAAATTTATTTTGCACGAAAGAGAAACATGAAAAGCAAGTTGAAAGAAATTTGATAGAAAATTAAACTTAAAAGGTTCTTAAATATTTTTAAAAACCTGGCCATTGTGACACACCCTGCTTCTGGGGAGACTGAGGAAGATCACTTAAGATCAGGTGTTCTAAGCTTCAGAAGGGCTAAAGCCAGAGGAATGGTTCACAGAGTCCAGAACCAATATTATGAGACCACAGAATGGCCAAGGAAGGATGAACCAGACTAAGTTGGAAAAACATAGAATGTTACAATTTCTGTGCCATTCAGTATTGAATTTGGCTCATTAGAGGCTTCATATTTCCAACTTGGACCAGATAAGGAAACCAAGGCTCAAATAAATAGATAAATAAACAAATGGATGATTTAATGCTTTTGCTGGTAGAGTTCGTATTTCTTTCTATCTATGGCATATTAAAGAGTAATGATTTTAATCTTGTGTTTGTAATTTTTCCCTCTGAATGCTTCCTTCATAATGTTTAATTTAGAAGAATCTATCAGAGCACATTTTGTCAATTTGCAAGACATTCCCATTGTTTAATAGGCTACAATACTGCATGTGCTTCTAGGGAAGACCTTCTCACTTATTAATTGTTATAATGCATGTATTTGAATATTCATAATTATGATACCCTTCCTCATCAAACTTTTCAAAGGCCTTTTTCAGTCATAAAGTATTATGAAAATGTGAGCTATAATGGCTAGCTGTGAGCTAGTTATTGGTCACCTGTGGACATATTTATAAATAATGATCATAGTTTTCAACTTAGACAATCAAATCATATTAGTAATTACATTTATTATTTTTAAATCCCTACCTTCTGTCTTTGAGTCAATAAAGCAGAAGATTAATAAGAGCAAGGCATTTGGGGTTAAATTAGTTGCCCATGAATATACAACTAGGAGATGTCTGAGATTAGATTTGAACCTAGGACCTTCCAACTCCAAGTCTAACTCTCAACTCTCTGAGCTGCCTAGTTGGCCTCATTTGTTATCTTTTATTATGCATTTTGGACCATAAGTACATTTAGGGATTTAAATGTTAGAATGCCATATCCAAAAATAAAAGTATGCTCCTCAGTCCATCTAAATAGCCAAATATAAAGATATCCATTGGAAACTGGATTCCTACTAATTCACATAATAAAAATATAAGTATTATTATAATCAGAAAAATATTTAATTTTCACATGTAGATAAGGAAATGATTCATAGTTTAATTTGTTTTTATAAGTCAGGGATGTGGCTTAAAAGCATGATAGGTCCAGAAAATTTTTAAAAGTTATTTTGTTAGTAAAGATTCTCAAATAGTTTTAAAAATGATCAAGATAAGCATTTTTGGGTCAATAGGAAGCTAGTAAATAATTCTGAAATTCTAAACTCGTAAAACTGCCAATTCTTGCTCCTACTTCCCAATAAACATTCCTTTATTTTTTTTTTAAAGAAACTCAGAGATTTCCAGTAATGTTGGTGGTAAAGCAAAAAATAAGAATCAGAAACAACATTTGGCTTATTTCAATTAAGGCAAAAATATTTTTCCCCAATTGGCATATGTGTCAAAGCAACTATTCAAACAATAAAAGTTATTGCACTTTATTAGGGGAGACAGTTTATGAAAAAGTAAGCAGAAAAATATATATATATATGTATATATATATGTTCCTAATCACTACCAATGTCCTAATCAGTGTGACTAAAATCTAAGATCATAATTTTCAACTTTCTTGAGGACTACATAATAAGTAGAAATGTTAATTTCCAAAATTGTGCATCATGGCTGGAATAGAATTTTGCTTCATTTCAATTAATGTACAATATGTAATATTGAATCACTATTTAAATTGACAGTAGGGATTCAGATTAATGAAGCTTTAAGCCAGCACAAATCCAATAAAATAATAAATTTTCTGAATGCAATTCTACATTGAGTGGATAAGAATAACCATATCCAACTCTATACATACATAGAAGAAATGGCTGCTCACTTGTAAAGTGACTCACTCAGACCTCTCTTAGCACTATTTTCAATCTCTTACCAAGTATTGCTGTTTCTGCCTTCTGCTACTATTTCTATGGTTAAGTCCCATTCTGTCCTCCAACAATGCATCCTGGTACAAATCCTTAGCATCTAACATCTGGATTACTGTAATAAGTTCCTGGTTGATTTCTAAATTTTGTCCTTTCCTATTCCATTCCATCCTTCACCCAACTGTCAAATAGATCTTACTAAAGTGTAGGTCTGACCATGTCCCAAGCTCTCCCTGCCTCCTCACTCATTAAACTTTAGTTGCTTCCTACTAATTGCAGGATCAAAAAATAAAAATTATCTTTGACTTTTAAAGTAACTCATCATCTGGCGTATTTCTCTATTCCCAGTCTCCTTATCCCTATTCACCTCCAAGTGTTCTATAATCCAGGGACAATGACCTCCTTATTGTTCCTCACACAAGACACTCCATCTTCTTCTTGTCTCTGAATTTCCATTGATTATCCCCAATTCCTGTTTTCTGGATTCCCTGGTTTCCATAAAACATCACCTAAAGTTCTACCTTTTCCAAGAAGCCTTTCCCAGTCCTCCTTGTAGTTTCTGACCTCTGACACTATTTCCAATTTGTCATATATATATATATATATACATATATATATATATACACATATCTTGTTTTTTCATAGTTGTTTGCATATTGTTTCACTCAGACTGTGAGTCCCTTGAGAGCAGGGACTGTGTTTTGTATGTTTGACTTTTGCTTATTGTTGTTACCTTCTTTATATACCGAGCACTTAAAACAGTGTCTGAAACAAAGTAGACACTTAATAAGTACTTTTCAACTCGACTTCACTTGAAATGGTCACTTAGCTATTATGTCAACAACACGACCTTTGCCCAGTTATTCCTGACTCAAGGCTGGTCTGCTGCCCACTGTACCCCTCTGCCTCTAACTACAGTATGATTTCAGGGATACCAGACGCATCCACCATCAATGATCTCCCTTGAATCCATCGATATGTTCAAATCATTGTCTTTCAAAATACAATTTAAATAAACATATGTATCTTACTTGGAGGGTCTATAGTTCATGCTATATAATAGACAAAGAAAACAGTACATTTATTGATGCCTTTAGAGAACCGTGGATTTAAAATGGAAAGAATTGAGAACCCTCTTATTTGATGGGTGAACATGAGACCTAGAGGAGGCCAGAGTTGTAAGTGATAGATCCAGGAGAAGCATTTAAGTTTCACATTTAAATGACCTTAGAAAAGGCACTTAAATACTTTGAGCCTACATGTAAAATGAGAAGATTAGATCAGACTATTTCTAAATTCTCTTTGATTTATACATTTTAATCCTGTGATTTAAAGGCTTCTGGAACCAGTTAATTAACATGTTCAATTAACAGTTAATTAATTAACAGTTCAATTAACATGGAAGCCATATGATATAGTGGAAGGATACTAGATGTAGTCAGGTAATCTAGACCTACCATTTATTTCACTATGTGATGACGGATAAGTCATTGACTATTTCTGAGCCTTCATCTCCTCTTCTCTAAAATGGAGATGAGTATAATTGGAATACTTCCTAGCTTTGGTACGAGTCAAGCATGTTCTCTTGCTGTCAAATACTGGCTCTGAGAACCTGGATCAATCACTTGATTTTTCAGGGTCTGACCCAGGCATTTTTCTAGGACTAGACATTGCAGAAGACGTGCAGGTCAGCATTAGCAACAAGTGTTTCCTGCAAGTTCTCTACGCCAATAAAATCACAAGGCAGCTCCCAAATGAGATATCAGTGTGAGGCACTCATTGGGGAGGTTCACTAGTCATGATCTCGGAAACAAACACAAAATCAATTGCACACGCGATTATAGGACACACGAGTCTGTTTTTGCAATAGATGAAAGCATGCGGAAAACTATATGGAGATAAAAATTCTTATTTCGAGATGAGGAAACTCAGGCTCAGAGAGTTTCAATTACTTCTTCGTGATGACCTGGAGGAATACGTGTGAGATCTGGGCTACCCTTTCTGCTCTGTCTTAGGGCTCTCCTTCCACCATGATAATAGAACATAAGAATTCTATATAGCAACGAGAATTTAGAAATCATCTGATCTAATCTCATGGTACAACCTGCGTGGATATCGGGGGAGTCAGAGAGATGGCGTTAGGGAGAAGAAGGCGTAACTAATGACAGAGTTCATAATCGTACCTCAGCTGACTGTTGGGGCTAGAAGGCAAAGAATGTTCATGCATTTGGTGGGGCAGACGTGCTCCATCTGCAGTTATGGAGGGCGCCTGTAGGGCTCATGATGAAAGGAGAACAGGGCTACAAAGCCATTCAAAGAAAAGATCCCTCACTAAAGGGAATCTCCATGTTTACAGCTCCTGAAAAACAGATGAACTGTAACTATACCATGACTTCAAATACACTGAGATTGCATCGAAATGTACTAAAACAAGCTAGAATTTGAAAAAAACCCACTATTTTATGGGTAAATATCTGTAAATGTTCCTTCCACTTTGTTGTAATGTTGGGGTGTTGTATTTGCTTTCCCTCTCCTTCAGCTGGCTGTAGCACGTTTCCAAGTCACCACACTGACTGAAAAAGAAAAGGAGGGCTAGATAACCCAGAAAACAGGAGGATCAGCTTCCTGCAGAAGAGGGACAGGCTCAGTTCCACCATGGAGGTTTTCATCTGGAAGCAGAGCCCCAGTTGTTCCAGTGCCTGCGGAAATGCCCATATTTGTATGTTTCAGTCAATGTCACTAAAATCATTCAAAAAATGATCGGACCATATTTCGAAATCACATCATTTGGGGCCTTAAATAAAGAAACACTCAAGTGAAAGGTTAAGCAAGGGTTGGAAAAGGGTTAGGAACCTCGAGTTAATCAGAATTCCAGTTATTAGAGACCATGTAGTTTATGGGTCCTCACCAAGACACTATAGTTTAGAAACAAAAAAAAGGACTAATGATTAAGACAGCTATTATGCAGATTTGTATAGACATCAGCTCCTTTTCAAGTTGTTGGAATTGGGCCAGCCTTCAAATCTCTGCCTGAAGCAGGCTTAAAGTGTTAGAGGGACACCAAGTTGAATGTCTCTATTGAAAACAGGCAGGGGCCATTGTGACAATTCATGGGCTCTACAAATGGCCAAGTTGTTTCAAGAGAGGGAAATTAGATCTAGAGCAATAGGGCTTGTCTTTCTAGGCTTTCCAGTTCAGCACACATTGAATAATCTGTTACTTATAACTTCAAACAAAAGAATATATTTTAAAAATTGTCTTATTGCAATTAAATCAACATTTTTTCCCTCTGTGAAGTATTTAAGCTGCAACACTGTCTGCCTCAAGTACAGGGCGCAGCAGGCTATTTCTTGATGAGTGAGCTAATTGGTTTCTGTTTGATTAATGCACCAATGTTTTCTATACGCATTTTAGTAAATGTAAAGAGAAAGGTGGGATGACTTTCCAAGATCAGGTTTAAGGCTTCAAGCAATTAAAGGAATCATAAAACAGATTAGTAAAGACTATGCAAGCCAGAGTCTCCAGAAAAGATCAGAAGCCTAGGAAGAAAGACAGTGCAATAACAACAACAAAGATTAAAGAAGATTACGCTTTTAGAGGGGAGAGAGATAGATTTAAGAGCTCTAGGAGTGACAAAATGAGAAGTAGAAAAGAGTTTTCAGGTCACAGGGATGGCTAAGCATGTATGTTCACCACTTCTCTTCTCTTTCAATAAAATTTAAACTTGGAAGAGACTTTAGAGCTTCAAGGTTATAGACTTTAAAGTGGTAGGGTAGGATTTGGACCAAGAACTCTTTTAATGGTACATAATTTTCTCTTTTTGTTCTTACAGCAAGCATGCTAAATTCTTTTTAACAAATTAAAATATATTTAATTTTTTAAAATTGTATTGCATCTAGAAAGCAAAAGGTTCTGAGATAGCATGGGACTGATTTGTGAAAAATACTTATGAAATATTGAAGATATGTCTACATTGACCTTAGAAATCTATTGATTATTGTTTTTACATTGAAAAGATAAAATGACTTTAAAAATTTCCTCTTTTGTTTAACCAATGTCAAATATCTTCCTTCCTTCCTCTTTCTCTTTCTTTCTTTCTTTCTTTCTTTCTTTCTTTCTTTCTTTCTTTCTTTCTTTCTTTCTTTCTTTCTTTCTTTCTTCCTTCCTTCCTTCCTTCCTTCCTTCCTTCCTTCCTTTTTTCTTCTCTCCCTCCCTCCCTCCCTCCCTTCCTTCCTTTTTTCCTTCCTTCCTTCCTTCCTTCCTTCCTTCCTTCTTTCGTTCCTTCCTTCCTTCCTTCCTTCCTTCCTTCCTTCCTTCCTTCCTTTTTTCCTTCCTTCCTTCTTTCCTTCCTTCTTTCCTTCCTTCTCTCTCTCTCTCTCTCTCTCTCTCTCTCTCTCTCTCTCTCTCTTTCTTTCTTTCTGTATACATGCACATATATATTTGTGGCTACAAGCTGGGCACTGTCTTATTCAGGAATGAATCTGGCAAAAGTATTCCCTGCTCAGTTATTCTAGAGTAATATACATCCACATTTAGCTTAATAGGAAGAGATTAGGCATGTGGTAGCACTAGAATCAAGCACTAACACTTTACTTTCAATGGGGGTAGAAAAGAATCACACAAACACTTTTCTCAGTTATTACTTTTTTCCCCCTAAATAAAAGAATTGCCACATATGGGGACTTAAATGTTTCTACTCTGAGTTTTGTCTCTTTTAAAGAAGATGGGTACAACTTTTACACTGATCCCCTTGTCACATTTAAATTTGTGTTTAATCCCCCAAATCAGTTCCTAGTAATTTTGGTTTTTATTAAAACAAAAACTATTCTAGGACCTAGACAATTTTATTCTTGATTATATATCAAGGACATATTTCTCATCCTTATACATGAATAAAACATTTGATTCCCTTTAAGTTAAAATTATCATAAAAATACTAGACTAAATTCCATAGTTTAAGGTCTTAGAAATAATTTTCAGTGGCAGCAAAAGGATAAGCTTAGGCATCTTTTTTCCCTTTCTTTTAAACTCTTAAGCTGATGAGGAGAATTTTACTGGGGTTTGATTAACTAGGCTTTTACTAGTTTTCATGTTTGAGGAGAAGAAAAGGAGAGGTGCTGTTTGTAATATATTAGTCTTCAACTAGTTAACTATATTCTTTTCTCTTCCTGTCTGACAATTTTCCTCATGTGTCATTAACCTCTAAAGTCACAAAAATTCAAAACTAAAATAAGAAAGAATGTGATGTAATTTTCTCTAGCCCTTAAAATATCCAGAAATAGAAATACAGTGCTGCATTATTAGTGAACAGAGTCAATCTCTACTTAGTGAATACTCTTAAAGACATTTATTTAAAATAAATAGGTTGTCTGTACACAGACACTTTCTTTTTGGGTGTATATGTAAAACAGCTGTATTAAAATGTGATTATTCCCTTCTTCTAACTTCTTCCACCCTACCACGACACAAATTGCCACCCACTGTAAAGTAATCGAGCTTAATCAAGAAGTAATTTTCTACCTTTAGTGTGACGTGAACTAGTTATATGGCAAGGAACATTTCCAGCTGTTTGTACTATAGACAATACAATGATGGACTATCCTCTAAGTTTATAATTCTTCCTAAGTGACCATGGCCATAATCAGTAGAAGCAACATAGCTATGAATTAGAAAGAAAGGGTATAACTTCACCCATTTAAAAGAAAAATAACTAAGTATCCATTGGGTCCTGTATTTACAACCATCATATTTACCAATTCTTGAAGTATACTTTATTATAATTTAGTTGCAAAAGCCAGAAAATGAAACATGAATACTACTGAATTCATACTGAGACTGAACTATTAAGTGAGGAAAATCAAAAGGACATTTTAATAATTAAGATATTTGAGTTGCATTTCTTTTGTTTAGGATTTGAAGTGTTTTGGGTTTGAGTTTGTTGGGTGCATACACCTTCAGCTGAGTACTGATATCTTTATTTTCCATAAGAGGAGATCAATACTTGGACTTCTTGTATTGAGGGGTTAGGCTTACAACCATGTAATCAGTCATCACCTCAGCCTGACTTATGTAAGAACTCAAAGAAGAATGCATCCTTTGATAAGAGCTGTGGTCACAACTGTTCTTGGAATTCATTTGCTACAGTTAATAAATATTTATTAAGCCCTGACTACATGCCAGGGAACTATCTAAGTGCTAAGTGCCCCTTTTGGTATCCTTAGTGTTTAGCACACAGTGTTTCATAAATATTTACTGACTGATTGATACAAAGAAAGGTCCATCTCCATCCTGGAAGAGGGAACATTTAAGCAAGATGTTCCCTCCTCTATACTGTTTCCATCATCTGAGTAGAGAGGGATGGACAGAGGTCTCAAGTGTTCACTTGGCCAGATATTCTGGATGACCAATACCAATGAAACCTCGTGTCCAGTTTCTACCCCTATATAGGAAAATTAAAAACAAAACCCTGCCAAATGTTTTACTATCTTTCACGTAACAGTTGGTTAATCCTCTCTCTATTACCAAAAAAGCAAGTGACCTCAAAAGGATTCGAAAGACCATCCTTTGAGAGGTAAAGGAAGAAGATGGTGGAAAGCACTCTGCCTTGAAGTCAAAGACTCGGGCTCTTCCAATTACTGGCTGAACAACTGAACACAATCGTTCAATCTGTACATCAATTTTCCGTTTCTAGAATGGAGATACTAATGTACACAGTGTAAGTGGTTATTGCATCATGTTAATTTGACAATAAAATAGGAAAGTGTATGTGAAAGTGATTTTTATCTGTTAAAATACTCTCTAAATATGCTATCTCTCCCCAAAGGCTATCCTTTGAGAAAGCACAGCAACGACGAAGGCTGCTACATATCTAAATAGGAATATGCCCTTATCTCTCATTCTCTATCTGCTTCGCTTTTCCTTTCCTCTGGCTCTGCCCCACTCCAAGCACTAGAAGGAAAAAAAGCCCGAAATTTTAGAGGATTCAATGGTAGCCATTTATGTCCATCTTTGAGAAGAAAAAAGGCTGCCTAAGTTGGTCAATATGTTGGTCACAATGAATTTGAACCAAATGGGTAGGGCTCAAAGAAGCAGCAAAAGTTGTGCAATACAGACCAATCCCCAAGCCATTCCACACCCAGCAATATAGTAGCAATGCAGCCACAACTCCATGGGATTGCCCAAACGGTGTCTTCTGAATGGTTGGGGGGACACTGGCAAGGAGGTGTTCCTAGCTTTTGGCAGAAGGTTGTAACTATTAAACAAGGAACATGCCTACAGAGTAGAGGCTCCTCCAAAGCAGTCTGCAGGGACACGTCCTCCTAGCTGCCTACAATGGAGCATCTCAGTGCAGTGGTTCATTAGCTGGCTAGTGTAGAATTAGCACGTACACTCTGTGTGCTTCAAAGCTACCCTGCTCTTTTCCTGCCCCACTTCCCCATCTTCCCCTCACTTTCAGAATAGGTTTCAAGGCATTTTTTCCTCCTGTAAAAGTCCTGGGTAAATTGATGGTCAGGCTCCCAAGAGAAATGCCTGCTCGGCACTACTCATGTATGCAGGTAGTGTTACCATTGCAGCAGATCAGCACGACTGCTGATGCATCATTTTCTTTCTGATTGCTAAAAGAATGGGGGGGAAGCACATATAATACAGGACCAAGCCTGCATTTATTAAACTGTTCGGCTCCCAATTGCCAGGCCTCCAATACAGGGTAAATACACCAAGTATTTTTGCAGCCAGTTACAGCAGCTGCACACAAATAAACTCAAAGAGCATGTCTGGGGGGTTTTCCGAGATGCCCCGTGTTTAAATACGGGAGAGCGCATTTAGGAAGAAGGTCACTGCATTTAAATAAAAGGAAACTGATGGCTCGAGATGTTATTGGTTAATTTGAAATTTGTAGGCACTGCCTGATATAATTGAAAATCAAATCAGGGCTGTAACAGCATTTATAAAAAGCAAGAGTCTCATAAATGTGCGAGCAGATAACCTTCCTAATCAAATTATACAAACTTCAGCTGGGTCAAATTCAGAACCAAAATGTCCTTGAACTAGAAAAAACCATTAAAAAGAACCTCTTTGCCTTTTAATTATTACGGATCAAGATTGCAAATTAGAATTTTGCCCCTTAAGGTCTCTGGGGTACCTGAGGATTTCTACTGTGCCTTGAACTCTTTACTCTGGTTTTCAGGGATTATACATGAAAAAAAAGAAATAACTGCTGGTTATTTGACTTCATAAGAGATGACGTGTTTAATTTTTGGTGAAGAGTTACTTCTCTGCAAAGAGTTTCTGGCAAGGAGGAAAGGTTTTGGCTTGACCACGTGACTTACTATGTCTCCTAGCATGTCTTGGACTTCCCAAGGTTATAAAGAGTAGAAGCTCTTTAGAGCTGCCCTTTATTTCAGGGCTCTCAAAGAGAGTATTCCACACATCTGCTCCCCATGCACCAAATGGAAAAGGGCTGCATTTTCTTAATGTTACTCAGAAGAAATGATGTCACATCTTCAGAGGTGAGGAGCCAGTGGTTGGTACACTAGGTTTTTGTGGGTTTGTTTGGGCTTTTGTAAAAGCTCTCATAAGGCTTGGTTTGGAAAGAAATGGAGTAGACTCACATCAAAGCACGTCTACGTGATGTTGGTTAGGAATTTATCTTGTGGGAAACCTGTTAAGTGAGTTTGAATACCGTTATTAGCTGCAGTGGCATGATGTAGTGAAATGAGGATGCTGCAACTCCAGCCGAGTACCTTCCCTTCCCTGAGTTCTCTGCCACATTTGCCATCTTCTTCCCAAGCTAATCTTAGCTGTTTCATTAAGTTAGAGTCAGCTTCATCCCAAGAGAGAGTTTAGAAAGGAAATGAGATGACTAAGACATCGCTCCTCTCAAACTGATGACAGAAAAATGTCCTTTTTGCAGGTGGATGGGAAAATATCATGGCATTTGACTATTTCTCCGATGGATTCATTGAACAGGATTCTGTAATCCTGCCTCATAAGTTAACTGTGCTAGCCTAAAATTAGTTGTGGAAATTCAAATGTCTTTTTCTTGAGGACATAAACCACTGAACAAACTACTGAGCTCTGGGAGACCAGTAAGCCAAGCACATTCTCTCAAAATTGGGAAGGTTGCAGGGATTTCATTTTTGTAATTAGGAGAAAACTAATAGGACAAAGGAAAGCACTGGGTTAGAATATCAACTCATAATTGATATTTCCTAGAACGTAGAATGCTTTAAGGGTTTTCTCATCATCCTCCTATGAGCTAGAATTGAGTTCTCCAAACATTTCCCAGAAGAGGGCTGGCCTCTAAAATCACAGAATTTAAGAGTTCTAACAGACCTTAGTAGCCCTCTAGTCCAACACACAAAGGGAATTCTCTACTGTAATATAGCTGAGAAGTCATTATGTAGCCTCTGCTCAAAGACCTCCAAGGAGGAAAGAAACCATCACCTACTGATTCAGTCATTTCAGTTTTGTAAAGCTCTAATTACTAACAAGTCTTCCCTTATCTCAAGTCTAAATGTATTTGAAACGTTTCTACTTCGCTCCTGTCTATCCTTTCTTCCATGTGAAAATATTTCAAATATTTGGAGATACTAGTAACTCCCCCCAGCCTTTTGTTTTTCAAGCTAAAGACTCCCCCCCCCCCAAGAATCTATGTATGGCATTAACCTTTAGTGATGACAGAATCCCAGGATCCCTTTTATAATCGGACTCCTTCCAGTTACCAATGCCTTTTCTAAAATATGGCGCCCCAAATACAATGTCAAATGTATGTGCTGAACATTCACTTACCTAATGTGGGTATCATAACTCTGAGATGATCTTAATATGACATTGGCCTTCTTGGCTGCTTTATCATGGGGAAAGTGAAGTCTCTGGAAACCACCTATCCTGTCCTGTTACCATGTCAGAAATCATTGCCATTAGAATGTCATCTGTTTGGATCTCTAAATGCTTTATTCTGATTAAATCTAAATATTTCTTGGAAGGGTAATTATAAAAGACATCCCCAATCAGCTACTGAATTAGTTTATCTGTTATGGGGCAGCATATGCAGCTAGGTAGAATGGAAAGAACCCTGCATTGTCCATTAGGAAACCTGTGTTTGAACTCTAGCTTTCCTCTTTATTACTCGTGTGCCTTGAGAAAGTCACTTAACCACTCTGGACCTCTGGTTCATCTTCTCTAAATGAAGGAATTAGATCAGTAGCTTATAAGGTCCCTTTCAGAACTAGAGCTATTATTTCAGTGCTAGATTTGTGGATCTCAGGGGTATCTTAGGTGCTGCTTGTCCTACATGCAGATTATAAAACTTAAAGTCCAGGGTAATATCTAGCACTACTTTTGAAACGTATCACATCAAATATAGTGCTGTTATTAAGGGCAGACGTATCTTAGGCCAGTGAAATGACTAAGGCTTAGAGAGTTAAAACACAATGAGACATGAGTGAACCATAAAGATGCAACAAAATGACTTTATCAAAAGATAAAATGGATGAAATTCCTAACATTAGACAGATAATAATTCAGATAAAATAGCTACACCTCTCTGCCTCTGCATTCATTGCGGCAACTGCCTTTGCTAAATTAGAAAAACATTCTCATACGGCACTGGGAATTTTGCTAAAGCCACCAATATTTCCTCATAGGCTGGACTTTTTTATATCTGGGGGTGGGGGAAAGGAGGAAGGAAGCCAAAACAATAATGATCAAGAAAATGACCTCCTTGTCCCCTAAAAGAGAAACCAGGACAGCCTAAATAAATTAGGTACTTCTACTATAGCTGAGCATATAGGATGCTTTCAATAAATAATTTTTGATGAATATTGAAAACTCAAGAATAGTCATGATATAATTTGACATGTGTAATTAATTCAGATTTTGTAGGCATTTTAGCGGCTTTCCTCTCTTTTTCTTAGCTGAAAATCTGGCCTCTTATTTTACTAAAAAATGAGGCTACTTTATATTAGTTCCCTCATTTCCATTCATCTTGACCTCATCATTCACTCTCTTCTACTTTCCCTCCTCTGAGAAAATGGCAACTCTTCTTGCCAAGGCCAGTCCCTCTACATGTGTAATTATTTTCTTCCTTTCCTGTCTTCCCTAGCAAATTACATCCTTAATCATTGCCTCCTCAAATCTTCAACTTCTACCTCTCTACTCGTTCCTTCCCTACTGCCTACAAACATATTCATTTCTTCCCCATCTTTAAAATGCCTTCACTACCGTGCCCTACCATTACAATGGTAAATCTCTCCTCCATTTCTCAGCCAGACTCTGAAAAAGTCACCCACCCTTGCCTTTTCCACTTCCTTTCTTTTACTCACTCCTTAATCCTTTAATATACTTTTAGTTTCATCACTCAACTGAAAAATGGACTTTCTAAAGTTACCATTTATTTCTTAATTGCCAAATCCAGTGTTATCATCTCGGTCCTAATCCTTCTCAACCTGTTGGCTTCATTTAACGCTCTTGCTTACATTGTCCTCCAAAATATGTTTTCCTTTAGGTTTTCTTGACAGTATTCTTTCCAGATTTGCATCCTAGTCTTTCTAAGACTACTTTACTGCCTAATAATCAACTAAATATTGACCCTAATTGTGAGCGTTCCTGCCAAAATTCTGTTGTAGTCCCTCTTCTTTTCTCTTTCTGATATTTCTCTTGTTAGCTTCATTAAGACCCCATATGATCACTATGTAGATGACTCCTACATCCACATATTCATAGCCTCTCGCAAGCTTCAAGCCAATATTACTAATTGCCTATTAAACATTTCAGACAGGGTGTCCTAGAGATGCCTTAAACCCAGTAACATCTAAAACTGAGATTATTCTCTCTAACCCCATGCCTTCACTTTATTTTCCTATTTATTGAATGCACCATCCTTCCAGTGTCTCAGGTCACAGGGTCTCTAACCTCTACTCTTACCTGTTCCTCAGCCCTCATACCCCAATCAGTTGACATATCTTGCCCTTTCTACCCTTATATAATGACTCTGACCCCTTCTCCTTTCTCAAATTGCTTTGCTTCCCCTCCTCATCACCTCCCACTAGAGTATTGCAACAGCCTCCTGATAGTATCCTGCCTCAAGCATTTCTGGTCTATCCTATATATTGTTTAGAGTCATTTTTCTTAAGTAGAGACCTACTCTAACAACCAAGTACATGTCTACTCAACCAACTCTAATGAATTGCTCTTGCCTCAAGAATAAAATACAAACTCTTCTGTTCAGCTTTTAAGACTCTATATAACCTGGTCAAAATGTATCTTGCCATGCTCTTTCAGTATCAGCCAAACTAGTCTTTGCCTTGTTCCTTTTCTTGACACCCCTCCTGCCCCTAAGATGTATTTAATTATTTTGTATATACATAATATATGTATGCATTATCTTCATATTTGCATTGTATTTTCATTTCTCCTTGGGTTTCCCATTGGAATATAAGGTCCTTGGGAGTAGGTACTGTTTCCTTCTTTTTTAGTTTTAGCCCCCAAATCTAGCACCAGGACCTGGCATACTGTAGGCACTTAATAAATACTAGGAAGGAAAAAACATTTATGAAATTCCTATTATATGCTAGACACTGAGTTAAGCACTTTATAATATTGTCTCATTTGATTCTCAACGTCAACCCTGGGAAGTCAGTGTTGTTATTAACACATTTTACAGTTGAGAAAACTGAGGCAAAGAATAAGTAACTTGCCCAGAGTCACACAGTAGTAGTGTGTGAGTCTGGATGTGAACTCAGGGTTTTCTGACTCCAGCCCTCTTTACACAGTAACACATATCTAGAAGTCTCATATTTGTCATCAGAAGAATTAATAATGTTTTAATTTAGTAAAGAGTGGTGACAGTATTATATCCTAAGATAGTAGGTTGAAGAAAAAAAACTGTCTTCATTTATCAAAGTATATATTCAAATTACTGGTTGATATAGAAGTTTCAATTCTCTAATAAATATAAATATGAGTTCTGTTGTATAATTAATCTTCTTAGGGAAATGAGGACTAAAAATGTGTTTCTAAAATTAAGAATCAATTCCTTAGATACTCTTTTTCTCCCCATTATTATTCTTTTCACCAAGTGTATATTTCTAATTTAGAAAGTAATATTTCTTCAGTAGTATTTTGATAAGAGTATATATATATGTGTGTGTATATATATATATATATATATATATATATATATATATATATCCAGATATATGGCCCTGTTTCCTTTCTTATAGCCTAATGGTTAAGAGGGGTTATAACAAAATTTAACCACTCTCTTTAATAGCATAGAGGAAAATTCAGAACTGTCCAAGCCCTGAGAAACTAGAAAGTTTGAAGATTACAGTGCTCAAAAATCTAGAAAAGAATAAGAGAGTGTAATAGAGAATACTATCCTGATGACAGCTATAAAAATAGAATCATCACAGAAATAGTGATTCAGAAAGTACTAGAACTATATAAGAAATTTGACTACAGTGAAGAACTTTTAATAAGAATTTCACAGGCGATGCCACGTGATATTTTGAGTTAACCTTAAGAATTTGTTATAATTTCTTTAAAAAGATGGTTTTTTTCCACCTATAATACTTCTCAGGGGAAAAAAGTCTGTTGAAGATTTGTGGGAAACATGACTTCATTTTAGAAAATGGTGCATTTAGTAGAGGCAACGATAACTGTGGAATCTTTATTTGCTGAATCCTGCTGCATGAGGTAGTTCTGGCTACCTTGCCAATATTTCAGAATCTCCAAAGGAGCATTGTATAAAATCTTTGAGGGTGACAACATAGCCTTCGTGTATTCAGTCAATGGTTTACACTCATGCTGAATACTCACAAGTCAAAGTGTAGGACCAGCATCCTTAGCCATGTTCTGTGGTACCCATGAGGGAAACTCAACACTTGGAGGCTTTCAGGCTTTTGAGACTTTCTACAGAAGAGATTTGGGGGATAGTGAGGTGGCTAAGTGGAGAGAGAGGTAAATCTGGAGATGGGAGATTTGGGGTTCAAATCTGACCTCAGATACGTCCTAGCTGTATCACCCTGGGGATGTTACTTAACCCCAGTTGTCTAAGTCTTACTGCTCTTCTGCCTTGGAACTGATATTTAGTACTGATCCTAAGGTAAAAGTTAAGGATTTTATTATTTGTTTAAAGAGAGATTTTTAGCTTTTTTGTGTATCATGGACTCCTTTGACAGACTGGTGAACTGTAAGAACTCCTTCTCAGATTATAAATGCATGTATGTCCCCATTTCAGTCCACCTACTAATATGTTTGAAATTTAGAATCTTATTTTTCCTTAAAATTAAAAGAAGATCTATATGTTATATTTCCCCCTCTCAATTCCCTTCACTGCATTAATTTTCATGTAAATCAGGGAGATACAAAAGCTAAAGAAATGTAGGTTTTTGATACCATACTAGTTTGATAAAAAAGGGGGGGGGGGCGGACTTTAATAAAGGAATTAAAGAGAGGCAGCTCATAATAGAATGCTGGCTATAGTCAGGAAACGTTGGATTTAAGTCCTAACTCTTTGGCATATTTGGCAGTGTGACTCCAAGGCAGTCATTTAACCTCTCAGTGCCCCAGACTACTCTCCAGGACTATAAATTACAGAACAGTTGTGGATTTACAGATCTACACTAGCAAATGGAGTTCCCTACATGAATACAATCATAAATATAGTTCAAAAAAGAAAGAAAATAACTAAATTGTATGCCTTCCCAATATTTGTGATCTATTGGAAGAGGGGGAGAGAGGAAGAGAGAAAAGAAGGAGAGAAAAGGAAGAGTAAAGGAAAGAGAGATAGAGGGAAGAGAAGAAGGGAGACAGAGAGAGAGAGAGGCAGATATAGAGACACAAGAAGGAGAGGAAGATAGGGAAACAGGGAGAAAGACTTGGGGAAAATGTATTTATTATTGCTAGGATTTCCTTTCCTTTAAAGGTTTAGATTTCTGAATTAAGCATTTTGAATCCAAGGAAAGATCTTATCAAGGCAGAAAGTCCTTATCCCTAACCAAGAGAAAATGAATTAACTAATGACTTCAGTCAACATATAGTTATAAGATGCTTACTGTACGTAGAATATTTTGCTAGGCTCTGAATGAAAAACAAAATTTGGACCAGATGAATTTCCAGAATTATAGGTAGACTACCATAGATAACTAATAGCAGGTGATATTACATGATAATAACATCATGGAATCACAAAACGAGCGTTCCAAGAATGGACCATTATATGGGATATATTTGGGATCAGGGAAAAATCAGAGATGTGATTGTGTTTGAGAAGGGCTCCAAGTATGCGGAGGAATTTAATAGGTATAAGAAATGGCATAAACAAAATCACAGAGGCAAGAAAGTACTAAATTTTAGGGATAGAAACTAGTTCACTTTGATGGTATTTTATTGAGAAAAACTATGAGTTAAGGCTAGAAATTTGGTAGTGAGGTGAAATTGTGGAATGCCTTGAATGGCAAGCAAAGCAGTTTGCAAAAAGAAGCTACTAAAGACTCCTGATAAAAAGGAATATATCCTGATTTATGTATAAGGGAGTTTGTTCAGGCAAAAAGATAAATTAAGGGATGAAAGGAGGAGAGAACAGAAGTAGAGAAGCCTAATAAAGGTTTTAAATTACAAAAATATTTATAATGACTCGTTGTGGGGGCAAAGAACTGGAAAATGAAGGAATGTCCATCAATTGGGAAATGACTGAACAAGTTGTGGTATATGTTTGTAATGGAATACTATTGAGCCATAAGAAAATACAAATGAGATAATCACAAAAAACCTGGAAAGCAATGCAAAGAACCAGCAGAACTTTGTATACAGTAACAACAGTAATGTATGATGATCAACTGGGAATGACTTAATTATTAACAATAAAGCAAAAATCCAGGGCAACTCCGAAAGACTTATAACAAGAAAAAAGGATATTCAGTGCCATTGAAGGAACAGATGGGGTCTGAATAGAAACTGAAACATGCCATTCTTTTCTTGAATACCTCCATGAATTTTTCTCTAATGTAAGCAATGTGTATCCTGTTTCATAATATGACCAATATGGAAATATATATTATGTGATAATATATTTACAATCTTCTTAGGGAGATCATAGGGATGGGAGGGAGAAAGTGAATATGGATTACAAAATATCCAAAATATATTAAGAAATGTGTAAACACATGCATTTATGTATGTATCACATGTGCGGTATACATGTTGTGTGCATGTATTTCCTCAGTAGATAAGGGGGGAAAAGATACAAACTGATTGTCAAATGAATTTCAAGTTATTTATAGCCACATTAAATAATTCTTCAAATTTCTAATTGAAAGAGTTATATAAATCAATCTCCTTGATTTTTCTTCATACTCAGAAAGTTGACAAAGGGGACCATAGGAATGAACAAAGTTATAGTGAATGTGTAAATAAACAATGCATAGTTGGTGGAGCTTTAAATTGGCACAGCCTTTTTGGAAAGCAATTTGGAATTATATAGTGAATAAATGACCCTTTCACAAAGAGGTTCTACTACTAGACATATCCTCCAAGCCGGGCAATGATAAAAAGAAATATCCCATATGTAGGAAAATATTTTAGTAGTTTGTAATGGCAAAGAATGCTAAATAAAACATGTCTAACCTTTGGCAAAAAGCTAAACTAATTGTGGTACATGATCGTAATTAAATTTTATACCAGGCACTAGATAGCAGAGCAAAAACTGCCAGACTTGAAGATAGGTTGACTTGATTTCAAATTCTGTCCTCAGACAGTGATTCTAGAAGAAATTCTGTTCAGATAAACCAAGATATAAATTACATATATATACATATATATATGTATATATATATTTAAAGAGCTGCCCAAAATAGCCCAATATGTCTATGTGGGGGAATGAATAGGAGATATTAGAATGGTGTTGGTAGAAACACAAAAGGGAGATGATTATTGAAAGAGATTGGGAAGAAAAATGAGGCTGAGCAAGTCATTAGAGTTGGTGGTAAAACAATGATAAAAAAATTAAAGTGAAAAAGAGATGGAATGAATGACTCTAAGATGGAATTCTTGAAAGAAGTACCAGAAAATGAACCACTAGGAGATAAGAAGAGTTCATTCTAGTGATTAGCATGAAAATGCATTATTCAGAAATCAGTGGAAAGAGACAGAGTGGTGCTGATGTTGCTCAGGTTTAAAGGATGCAGGAAGGTAGGTGAAAGGTCTCCTGGCTCCCTCGGATGGTCAACAACATGTCAGTGAAGTAGGAGGCAAAGTCATCTGTAGTAAGGCTGGGGTTATGATCCAAGTGGAGAGGGAAGATAATGAAGTTTGGAGCAATCACTTAGTCAATAAGATTAGGAGAGAAGGATTGTTGAGTTGCAGCAATTGTCACCTCAGGTTAAGTACCACATATTACTGGGGGATGAAATCGACCCAACTTAGTGAACTTATCCATTTATTCTTAGCAGAGTAGGATCTAAAGCAAAGAAATAAGATGAGGAAATATGAATTAAAGAATGAAAGCTCGGCAAGGGAACTCAGGGTGGCAGCTCCTGAAATTGTAACGTGTCACATTTACTATGGGATTGGAGTGGATAGATGGAGATAAAGTTGAAGAGAAGGAGATACAGTTCTTGATAAGACAAAAGAATAGGTGGAATATTAGTGAAAGAGTAGGAGAATTGGAAGGATGATGTAGCAGCATTCAGCACAGTTCATCGACAACCAAGCTCACTCACCAACAAGAAGAAAAGAAAGGGCTGGGTGGAAAAGGCGGATAAGTGAATTGTCTGCCCTGGAAAAGACAAAGGGCATTTCATTAGGGGCAGGAAGTATTTTTTAAAGTAAAGAATGTGCTCTGTATGCATCTATGAAATGGATTTATTTTCTTAGAGCCTCCAGAGACACCCTCCTGACAGTTTGGGTGACTAGTTCAAAGCAGGTAAGAAGGTATGTGATGAGGAAATCGCGAGGAAACATTTTTCTTGATGTCCTATGAAAAATGAACTGGGAGGGACAAAAAGAATAACAAGACCTTATATTTATGTAATAAATTGTGCCTTTCAAAGCACTTCATAATCTTTTATCCTAAGTGATTATATCACAACATGTAAACTATTAGACTAGTGAGCCTGGGACTCCAAAGGTACATAAGAAAGAAGGTTATGGAGACCTTATCTAAGGTGAGAGAAGAAACTATCCTTACTACTTTGTGTTTATATTTATTCTTTTATTTGTTCTGTAGGTAAGGCTAGGGCTCCTCCAAAGATAATCTCAACTTCTTCAAAAGTGGTTATTTTTGTAAATATGAGAACACAATTTTCTAATTCAATGAAACCAATCAAATGAAGGGTCAACCTTCTTAAATCAATCAATGACATGGAGTCATAGCTTAAAGAATTTGTACAAAAGGAACCAGAAGGAGAGGGATTCTGAGGGTCTAGATGAGGGAAGTTAAATCAGGAATGGCACTTCAATGCACCTTTGAGAAGCAAAAGGGCGACTGAACAGTGACATTTTAGTGGAATAGAGGAGAGTCATTAGCTCTGTAGGCATCTCAGAGCAGAAGACTAAGGCTGAGGAAGGGTTGGCTTTCCTCAACGTACCTTTTTTCTATTCACAGACACTATAATATAAAATGCCATTTCATTACCCAAATATTTTGAGTTAACTCAATTTTTCATCATCCTCAAAGAAGGAAGGGGATAACAAAAGAACGATACAATGATAAGGTTAGTCCTAGAACTCAACCTCTGTTTAGGTGTGAAGAATTTTCCTAAACGAGGACTTGGAGCAACTGTGATTGATCTCACAACTTTTGCTTAAAAAAAATTAAAGAGAAGGGAGTAAGTGGACCTTAGCAGATAGTATATTGCCTCCTCAGGCTTAAAGTAATCTGATTATTAAAACAAGGTGCTTTACATACACACACATACACAAACATAGGAAATACTGAGATAGTTTACCTTGATTTATGAAAAGTCTGACAGTTTCTAATGCAACCTTTCTAACCAGGTGCCACTCACAAGTTAGCCCAGTATGAATAAATAATGTCATAACAGCAAGCAACAAATGACTGGCTTAAGCAAGAAACTAGGACATGAGAAGTGATAATTAATGATAATCAATGTAGCAAGAACAAAAAAATGTTCTTTATTCTTAAGCAAGTTTCAGTGCCAAAACAATTCATTCCATATATCATTCTTCCTTACTATATTTCTTTCTTGAAACACCTCAGAAAGGGGGGGGGTGCAGTAAAACGGAATAATTTTGGCCAGCTGGCTGGCAGAAAATAGGTTTCAGGAAAACCAAAGAGAAGCACCATTCTGAACTGCAAGATTAAGTGGGAGCTGCTAATGTAAGCAAGGTGAACACTACTCAGGTCTTGGGGCTAAGAAGCAGCAAATGGTATAGACCAAATATAGAAATGAAAACAGAAACTTGTTTGAACAGGAGAAGAAATAAATGTTCCCTCAGCAACCCCGACACAATAATCAGTACAACAAGTCCTTACAGTCTAAAGGAGCACTGCCTCTGGCTCAGAAATACCCTTGAGTTCAGCAGAGACAATAGGGCATCTCTCTCCTCTGTGGGTTAGCTGCTGGAACTGGTGCTTTATGTGTGATGTCAACTACTAGAGCTGCAAAATGTTGGAAGCCAGTGGAGGATGTGAATGGTAGGAAACCAATTTATGAAGGATATTAGTATAAAGCTAAGGGAAGCAGAGCCACACATGTTAGTGGGGTCTACAAATAGTGACCACCATATGCTAGAAACAGAAAAGAGAGGTATAGGATGGAGAAGAAATCTAGGTTTCTTTTTCTCTAAAACCTCCTCTAATGACCACTTGTTGAATCTTCATCCAGTTCTTTGTTCATTTATTTTCTTCCTTTCATTCCTAGACTCCAGCATGGTAGAGTAGATAAATGGATTTGGATTCAGAGGAGTTGGGTTCAAGTCCTACCTATGCCACTTTTTTTCTCTGGACTTTGGGAAATTTACCCTCTCGGGTGCTCATTTTTTAATCTGTAAAATGAAAGGGTGAACTATATTGTCTTTAAGCTACCTTCCATCTCTAAATCTGTGTTCCTGATCAATAATCTTTGCTACTTATTCTTTCCTTACCCCCCCTTTACAATCTAGTTTTTATACTGAGAATTCTAATTGAAACTGTTGTTTCAAAGGTCATCAGTGTTGACCTATTTTAAAAATTCAATGGTCTTTTATATCTTCATCTTCTTGACCTCTCTGAATTATTTTGACACTGTCAATGACTCCCTCCTTCTGCATCATCTTTCTTCCTTTGGCTTGAAAAAATCACTTATCAATTTTTCTTTTTCCTTTTTCAACTTCTTTATCTTGATTGCTAACTTTTTCAGGTTGTGTACAAACCTCAAAATTACAATATGCTTAAGGCAATCTCATTCAATTCTACCATTTCAACCAGCATTTTCACGAAGACGACCCCCAAATCTGTGTGTCTAGCACTTGTCTCTATTTTGAAATCTTGATGAATGTGTTTTGGACAGTGGAAGAAGCACTGGGCTTGGTATTTGGAGTCTGGGTTTGTATTTCATATTTATGACAATGAACATGTCTCTTCACCCTGTTTAACCTCAGTATCTTCATCTGTAAAATGAGGGAGTTGTACTAGATATCCTTTAATGTCCCTTTTGTAAACCTATAATCTCCAATATCCTGAATATCCAACACTAGGCTCATTCTCTGTCTTTCCCTTGAAATTCTTCTTTCTGACTTCATTATTTCTTTTTGTGGTGCTTTCTATTTATTCCATCTGGTTTAAATTCTTGGTATTATCTCTAAACTTTCCTTTCCATTCTCATATCCAGTCAATTGCTAATTGACTGATTTTTAGCTTCATGGCATCTGTTGGTTGAATTCCTTCCTTTCCATCCTCACAGTTCCTCATTAAAACTATCTGGAATACTAATAAGTTTTCCACCTCTATTCTTCCTCCTCCTCTAAATCATGCTTCCTACAGCTACAAGACTATGCTTTCTTATATGTAATCTATTTATGTCACTATTCTGCTATAAGCTCCTTTTGACTGCAATTGAAGGGTCTTCAAAACATGGCGCTACTTTGACTATCTCATGTCTCTCCCTCTCAGATAGTCTAGACTCCTGTAAGGCTAAACTTCTCTTTGTTCTCCAAATGAGCCCTGGGCTTCCTTTAAACAGTGCTTCATTCATACTGTTTTCCATGTCTGTAAAGACTCTTTCTCCTCTAGGATTAATCAATTTATTCCCATCCTTCAAAATCCAAATGCTAACTCCTTCTTCTCCAATGAATTCCCTGTTTGATAAGGTCCTTTCCCCCATTCAACTTCATAGGATACACGTATCATTGTGTGCTATGGTTGTCCCAGTTTGGGTCTTGTAGCAAGGTAACAAGATAAGGGCAGTGTCCTAGTTACATTTTTTTTTATCGCTTCCAGGGTTAGCATAATGCAGCTATGTAAATTGAGAGTTTCATAAATGTTTGTTGAAAGGAATTAAAATGCTCACATCATCTCCCTGTCTTTTTACTGGCAGTTTCTTAATAAGTGTAACTGTGTCCAGAAATTCATTTGCACTAGTGGTAAAAAGGATGTTAAATAAAATCAACAAAAAATCATCTTTAAACATTTCTGAACAAACTCTTATTTGTATAAATCAAACTATATTGCCATTTGAGTGACAGTATTGAGGAAGAAATTAATTTATATTATTGGAAAATAAAATATCTTTATTGAAATAAAATGTGAGCTTTAACTTGAAGAAATTGAGATAGCTGTCTTTTGAGTATGCTGCAGTAGAATCATGGTATTGGAGAGTAAGGAAAAATCGGGAACAAGATTCCAACCCATGGCATTTACTAGTTACAGTTACATGCCCAAGAGCAAGTCACTTAATCTCTGGGTTTTAGCTTTCTCTTCTATAAAATGGGTTGATGATATTTTTAGTAGCTAACAAAATTCTATGAGAATCAAGTGAGGTAATATGTTAACTGCTTTATGAAGCTTAAAATTATATCCGTAGCTTATTATTACATTCCTGCAGTTGACATGAACACATTTAAGTCAGTTCCTAGAAGGTTCAATATTTTGTTTCTAAGAGAATAAACACAAGGCTATTGTGAAAGACAATGAATGGAGATTAATATTATCCTTTAACATGAATACATTAGCGATCAATGTCAAATTTTATTCAACAACAATTAAAATGAGAAGAAATTTATATATCTATTTTCAGTATAAGAATATTTGGTTTAAATTCTTTTCTCACAAACCAAGTAAACATTTTGATTGTGCTGTACCTCCCCAACACTACATTATCTTCTGTTCTAACATTAAATGTAATTTGTTAACATTGATTTGGCAGGCACTTTAGGAACACATTCTTTTTATGCAGCGATTCTGCTGTAAGCTCACCTAAAAATGGCTTTTATTTGATACAGTCACTAGGAGAAACAGTTGTAACCTTATTTTGTCATAAGATGGCTTTGAATCATTTATTCAGCAAAGCCTACAATCAGAAGTCACTATAGTAAGCCCTAAAAGCGATAGAAAGGTAAATAAGACACTCTCCATTGAGTGGAAAGCATCCTATAGCAGGGAGAAGGAATCATCCTTCCAGGAATTTTCCTAAATAAGATGTGTACATAAATGTCTACAATAAATAGGTGATAATTATATCAGGAGTGGAAAGGTGAGAACGTTCTACATAGAAGGGGAAGACGATAAGAATTTATTAAGCAACTACTATGTTTCAGGCATTGTATTGTGTTTCTAAAATATTATCCCTTTTGATCCCTGCAACATCCCAAAGCAGTAAGTACTATTATTATCCCTATTTTTATATTTGAGGAAATTAAGGCAAACAGTGGTTAAGTGATTTGTACAGGGAAGTGTCTGAGGCTGGATCTGAACTCAGGTCTTTCTGATTTCAGATGCAGTGGTTTATTCACTATAGTACTGAGCTGCCGAAAAGGCATCCAAAAAAAAAAAAAGGAAAATTAAGAATATTTTCAAAATTTCTTGTTCTGGAAACAAACAAACTGCTTCACTCTTTGATATTTCAGAGTGCCTAAGTACTCAATAATAATAATAATAATAATAATAATAATAATAATAATAAGTACAATTTATTCAGAGAGGAATGAGAGCATAGTAAATCAAAACTGGTTTTGGAAGTAGGAAGGCAACATTGATCTCTAATGTATTCATGTTAAAGAATAATATTAACCTTCATATTCAAGTTCTCACTTAACTTCTCAGGACCTCAGGCAACTCTTTAACCATGTAAGTGCAGAAAAGTCTCTGCTTTGCTTTGGTAGATAAAGTTTTCTTTATGTTACCCAAAGCTTTGCTTAAAATGAAATTTAGATGGAAAGAAGCAAATAAGCATCGATTAAAAGTAAGTAATGGTGAAGAAAAACAAAAGGATCACCTTACTGGTGCCACTTCTTAGGATCCTCCAATCACAGATTTAGAGCTGAAAGGGATCTCAGAGACAAGGAACTTCCTCCTCATTTTAGAGATGAGGAAAGAGTTCCTTATAGTAAAATGCAGGGTTTAAAGTCCCTCAGAAGTGGATATTTAGCAAATATTTAACTAGCTCTTCGGTTTCCAAATCCAGTATCCTTCTGGCATAAATGCATAAAACTAAAAGATTTTCTTTACCCAACACCTAAAGAACTCTATACTTGGTAATGCCAAGTTAAGGTGCTAACGTTAAAATGAAACAATAAAGTTAACTTTAAATGCTTCGCTTTTGCACCTCCATTGATGACATTGCTAAAAAAAGCGCAATCTCTTATCAACTTGCTGTTTAGCCACAGATTTGGTTGTAGCCAAAGAAATAGGTCAGAACTAATGATTAAGCCATTCATGACATATGCGATGTTAAAGCATCCCAGTGATGACTATCCAAAGGTATGATTAGCAGAAACTTGTCTTTTCTAACCCTTTGAATTATACCACCTAAAACCACTCCAACACTTGGGAATTTGAACGAAAGCCATAGTTGGAACTCAAATCGATGCCATCACTGGGTAACAGAATGTCCATTTCCCACTATATGTATCGGTTCACTGGGTGCGAGAGAGTCAGGGACGGAAACAGAGATACAGAGACAAAGAGAGCATGAGTGAGATATTATAAATAGACCCAAAAGCTAGGAGTCGGGGGTATAAGCCCTTTACATACATTAGGAGAAATTTCTTGTCTAATCATTAGAAATGCTCTCAGAAAAGTCAGATTACAAAAGGGTCCTCTACACAGATTTTGTTCTAGAACAGCGAAATAGTGTTGTGCCAAAGCCAAGAGCTGAATACTCACAATGAAAAAATATATATACATACATACATATAATTCCTGCAGATTCAATTAAAAAAACCTTGAAACTATCAATAATTTTAGCAAAATAGCAGGATATAAAACAAACTGACATAAATCATCAGAAGTCCTATATATAGCTAACATGGACTTACAAGAAGAGATAGGAAGCGAAGACTCATTTAAATAAACAATAGGATAAAATATTTAGAATTCTTTTTTATAAAACAAATCCATAAATTATATGTACATAATTATAAAATATTTTTAAACAAATAAAGTCAAACTTAAAAAATTGGAGAAATATTAATTATTCATAGGTGGACACAGCCAATATAATTAAAATAACAAACCTGCCTAAATTAACCTACTTATTGAATGCCATCCCTAATAAATTACCAAAAAACTATTTAATTGAACTAAAAAAAAATGACAAAATCTATTTTGAAAAAAGTTAGGAATATCAAAGAAATAATGAAAAAATTTAAGGAAGAATGTAACGGATTTCAAACTATATTACAAAAGAGTAATGATCATAACTATCTGGTACTGGCTAAGAAACAGAAAGGTAGATCAAAACAGAATACAACAAACAGTTATAAAAGATTATCGTATCCTTGCATTTGTTGCAAGTTTTTGGAATAAGAACTCACTCTGGTAAAAATGGTTGGGGAAACTGGAAAGCAGTTTGGCAGAAATTAGATACAGATCAATATCTTATGGCAAGATAAGTTCAAATGAATATATGTTGTACAGTATAAAGGAAAACAAAGCAGAAGAACGTGGAATATATTACCTTTCAGATTTATGATTAGGATAATAATTTATGAATAAACATGATATAGAAAGCATTGTGAAATGTAAAATTGATCATTTTGAATCCATTGAATTAACATATCTACCACCACAGAAGGAATAATCTGAGTTCAAATGCAGATTGAAACATATTAATTTTCACCTTATTTCCACCACGAATTTTTCCCTAGTGTCAGCAAAATGTGTCTTGTTTCACAACATGATGCAGAGGGAAATATGTAATATACAACAACATAAGTACAACTTATATCAGATTTCCTGCCTTTTGGGGGAGGAATAGATGGGAGGAAAAAATAAGATAGATTTTTGGACACAGCTAAGGGGAAAATTTGATTTTCTTGAATAAGCCTATTTATTATAATTTTAAAAAAATTATAATTTATAATAATCATATGAACTATATTATTGTTATGTTACCTAGTCTATTCTGTATATAGAATTAATTTAAATGGTAATTAAAAACATGAAAATTTAGTAATTAAGTATAACTCTGCTCAATAGTACTTCGCATTATTGCGTGTGTGTGTGTTTTAGTGAAACATTTCATATAGACCAAAATTTCAAGATGCAATTTTTCTATATTAATGTACAAATTCTATTGCCATGTCATTTTATAGGAATTTAATTGGTGAAGTGCAGATTTAAACATTTTTATTATTAAAGTAGAAAGATTTTTAAAAATTAAAAAATTATCTTAAATTTACATAAATTTAGTTCCTTACTTTACTTGAATTTAGCCGTTGAGAATATTTTAACTTAATCTGGTTACATTGGAGAAAAATCTCCTGAAACTGACATTCAGGCAGAAATGAAATACCCATTTATGTGTCCCTCCGGACTGGAGACAAGAAGAGTTTAGAAGTTTAAAACAATGGAAATTCTTTTCCTTAATTTCTTGCATTTAAGGAGAAGAAAATCACAACTTGATCAAAGCACTCTGGTATTTTCATATAAATTTACCAGTGACATTTTTGTGTGGGAGTAAATAAACAGATGCATTAAATAGTGACAGGAAGGAGGGGAATTTATTGTCTACATTTGTTGTCCCTTTGTGTCAACTGAGTCTAAATATTTATATTTTTAATGAACTTGACAACCATCAATAAACATGAACGTTTACTGTACAAAGGAAAACAAGGAAGAAAATTGCATATGAAATTATGAACTGTTAAGTCCAGTTTTAAGTGTATGTTAATTTTAAAATGGTAGTAATAAAATTACCCTTCTGAATTTCTTTTGTTTCCTTCTGTAGCTCTTCATAATTCATATTTATATAAAAACATAGTATCAATTTATCAATATTTGTGCGTGTATTCAATCCAATTCAATAAGATATCACATGTTTATTAAGCACCTTTGCATCGTGAGGGTTCACATTCCAGGCATGTTACTCAAATGTTCCTTGGGACTAAGTGACTCACCAAGGAGTATGAGGATGGATTTAACTCAGAAAGATGGGTCATCCTGACTCCATCCACTGGGCCACCAACCTGCCCTCATGGACCAGGTGCTAAGCATATGCACCACATAGAAAAATGGATGAAATGGGTAATTGCTGCACTGGATAAAGTAATAAATATGACCAATGAAAAGAAGCATCGGGCGTTTGATGTGAGCTGATACAAACTAAAGTGGGCAGAATGAAGGGAAAAAAACACATGTGCAATGAACAAAAACATACAAATAGAAATAGATATCTGTTGAAATTGAATGTTGTGAAAACATAATGGCCAAATTTATTCCTAAAAAGAGATCTATATCTCCTTTGCAAAGGTGGGAGGTTATGAATGAGAAACAATTTTTAAATATTTTAGTTAATTTTCCTCAGTTCTTCTTCCTTTCCAATCTCCACCTTAGAAAAATTTTTATAAGGGAAGAAGTTTTGAGGGAGAGTATAGAGAAAAATATTTTGAAACATGTCATATAAAAGCAAAAGCTATCCACAAGATTTTATTTATTTGTTTTTTAATCCTATAAAATGTGAAGGCTATATTAGAGAATCAAAAGACTAAAGGCAGGGAACATTTTTGGAAAAAAATAGAAAAATGTTAGAAGACTAAGAGTAGCCTAGATAGAGAGATACAAGGACCCAAACTACTATACTTTTAATGACAATAGACCAGTGGGAGCAGATAGCAGAAATATCATGAGAGAGAATCAGTAGAATCTGACAACCGATAGAGGAGTGAAGGAGATAGCAGCTCCTTTGTGTTAGGCAAAGAGTTAGAAATTGAGGGGATGTGCATCAATTGGGGAATGGCTGAACAAGTTCTGATATGTGGTTGTAATGCAATAGTACTGTGCCATAAGAAATAGCAAATGGGATAATTTCAGGAAAAATCTTGGAAAGACTTGTGTGAACTGATGCAAAGTCAAGCGAGCAGAACCAGGAGAATATTGTTTACAATAACAGAAATATTGTACGATGCTCACCTGTGAAGAGTTAAACTATTGTCAACCATGCAAGGATCCAAATTAACCTCAAAGAACTCATGATGAAAGTTATTCCTCGCCATAGGAGGCACTGTAGGAATATGATTTCAAGTCAAAGCATACCATTTTAACTTTATTCCCTTTATAGTTTCTTTCTTGTGTGTGTGATATGTATCTTCTTTCACGAGAGAAATATGGGAATATGTACTGCACGACAGCACTGGTATAATCTATAGTAGATTATTTACTCTCTGGGAGATGGAGGGGGCAGAGAATTTGGATTACAAAATGTCAGAAAATAATTTTCATGATTGTTTCTACATGTAATTGAAAACAATGAAAAGATTAAAGAAAAAAAGTGAAGACGAGAGAAGACTCAAAATTTTGTGACTGTGCTTTTCAGTTCAAAATAATTTATGAGTCAGTGTATCATCAGTCCATCCCAAAGCCTATAGTTAATGCATTTCTTTGTCTTCAGAGACAGAAAGAGGTCCTGATATGAAATCAGACAATGGGTATACCTCTTTCTCTTGTCTGGCTTCCCACTCTTATTTTGAATGCGCAGACTTTGGAAAATGATTTATTTTAAATGACAGCTATGGGTCACATCCTTTGACTAGACTGTAAGCTTCATGAAGACAGGATTTATCTCTTACCCTAAACTTTTTATCTTCCTCTAACACATAGTACTAATTTTAAAAAAATGTAACATAGGCTCAAATATTAATTTATTCTAATAATTATTTTATTTATTAAATTAATTTAATAATAATTTAATAATTAATTTAAATCAATTGAATTTAAATAACCCAAACTGGGGTCAGGTGTACACAGAGAATGGAGGTTCCAGATTCAAGGCTGAACTCAGATACTTCCTAGTTGTGTGATCCTGAGTAATTCTCTTAACCTCCATTGAATAGCCCATACTGCCTTGGAGCCAATACAAGTATTGATTCTAAGATGAACGGTAAGGGTATAAAAAAATAACTCAAGCCAAAAATCTATAAAATTCAATATAAAAATTATTTCCCTTTTTTGATAAAAACAATGAGAACCACTTTTTCTTATATAAAAAACTAAAATGTTTAACAAGAAAGAGTCTATCTGTTGCTGTTTAATATTTCCAGTTTTCCAGACTATTTTAATAGCCTGTCGTGTGTCTATATATCAAATACAAATTAATAGTAATTACCCAACATCTAGACAAGAAGAGTTTAAATTTTTTTTTTTTTGCATAATGGAACTTGTTCCTTGAGGAGTTGGAGGTGATTTCTCACCTGACATATTAGTGAAAAGTTCAGTGAGTTTTTCTTTGTCTTTAAAGGATGGTTATTCTTAGTAAAATAATAGGTTTTCTAGTCTTTCTAACTTTCCATAACAAAGCTGGTCCTGTCATGATTTGTATTCTTGTACTCTGTTGTCCAGCATACTTGTCTCTCTCCATTTACAGTTTGGAAAGGGAGATTGTATATTAAAGTAAATTGCCAGTTCTTATGCTCCCCAACCTCTGCCCCACTCCATCACTTACTTAGTATATACTTTTCAATTCTATAATTAAAAGGCTTAAGTAAGAAAAGGAGAAAGAAAATATATATCTTGAATGAAGAAATCTTTTTTATTTTCCCCATAATTGATGGTATCTAAAAAATAGAAGAATGATTTTTAATAAAAATAAATTGAAATATATTCTGTAGAAATAAAAAAAACCTGTTCATTTTCACTCTTCAGCTGATAAGAGAACAAAACAACATTTTTTAGAATAATGTTTCAAAAGCTGGAATTATATTTTAAAAATTATTAAACTACACATATCCTTTGAACTAACTCATGAATACCAGAATCAGAGAGAACGCTATCATACATAGAAAAAAACTGTCAGACATTTCTTGGTAATAAAGAATTGGAAACAAAGCAGGAGCCCATCAACTGAGCGATGATTGAACAGATTGTGAAAATGGAAGAGAATATTTTTGAAGAAATGAAGTATGTGATGGTCATTGATATTTGACAAGACTTGCATGACCTAATACTGAGTTAAATAAGGAGAACCAAGGGAGAAAAATTACACAATAACTATATTAATATACAGAAAAACAAAAACAATAAGAACAAGGAGAAACTAAATGCCGGGCCATCTTGATAAAGTACAGGCTTGGATCGTATTGAGATCCACCAATATTACCCTCCAAATGACTTTAATGCTTCAGATCCGATTTTAGGGGCAGCAGTGAACAAAGCGTCAGGGGGAGACGGGTGGGTACAGCCCTAGAACAGGCAGGAGCACAGTGACTGGCAGTGATGTAGCAGCGATGGCAGCAGCCACAGCAGCTTTGGGTGCTCTCTGCCAGCGATGAGAAGGGAGTCGGACAACTGGTCAGAAAGACTCTGTGGGTCACCACTGGCTGGCAGGGACTGACGATCTATTGCCCGTGAGCAGTTCTGGGTCATGGCTCTTGGGAAGAAAGAGTATTGGAGGTTGGACACCAGGGAGCAGCGCCTGGCCACATTTCCATGGCCAAAAGGACTTCAGGTGAAGAGGGACCTGGTTACAATTCCAGAGCTAAGAGAGGCATTCGTACCCATGACTACGGGAAAGCAAGCACAAGTGTGCTCTTCAGGAGAGCAGTGACCGCATCTCTCCCCGGATAATTCCATCTTGGGAGTGCCAAAAACTTGCAGATCCACTGAACTAGCATTGAAAACTGTAGCCCAAGAAAATCTGAAGTTTGAGATGGTTCTTTCCCACCCACCATGTGAGCAGGCAAGTGTACACTAATGTCTCCATGAGACATCAAACAGCAATGAAATGAAGTTAAAAGAGTGAAAAAATAGAAGGAACTGGGAAATATCTAATCAGAAAAACTTCTGACTAACAACAGATGAAGAAAATATAATTGAGAATTATTGGGCTTTCTTGAAAGCCATGGCAAAAAAACGAATCATATTTCAATAAAATACACATACACATACAAACTATCCTGAGATCTTCCATCCAAAGGATAAAATAGAAATTGAAAGCAATCCTTTAAAAAATTTTTTAAAAAGGAAACAAACAGCTCTTGAAAGATGGCCCAAAATAAAACCTCTCAAAAACAGTATAGCCAAATTCTAGAGTTCCAAGGCCAAGGAGAAAATATATTTTGTAAGCAGCCCGAGAGAAACAATTCAAATATCATGGAGCCCTAGTCAGGATGACACAAGTTCTGGAAGCTGCCTCATTAAAGAATTTTTGGGTTTAAAATATGATATTACAGAAGGCAAAGGTGCAAAGATTATAA
Source organism: Monodelphis domestica (assembly GCF_027887165.1). Taxonomy (NCBI): domain Eukaryota; kingdom Metazoa; phylum Chordata; class Mammalia; order Didelphimorphia; family Didelphidae; genus Monodelphis; species Monodelphis domestica. The sequence goes on from NC_077234.1 coordinate 252,453,388, forward strand.
CCAAGAATGATCTAATCAGTAAAAATAAGAATAATCCTTCAGGGAAAAAAAACAGATATTTGATGAAATAGAGGAGTTTCAAGCATTCCTGATTAAAGAATAAGATCCGAATAGAACATCTGACGTTCAAATAGACATCTCAAGAGAATCATAAAAATGTAAACATGAAAGTAATCATTAGAGAAAATACATAAAGTTAAACTATTTGCCTTCCTAAATATGAAGGTGATACTTGTAACTCCTAACAACTAAATTATTATTAGCAGAGTTCAATTACTTCATAGACAGAGGTCATGTGTATGAGTTGATTATTTGGGAGGATGCCCCTCCCCAAAATGGAGAGGTGAGAAAGAGGGATGCCTAGGAGAAGGGGGTAAAGGAGAGGTTCAATGGGAATGTTTCCCCCACACAAAAGAATATTAGTAGGGGAGAGGGCACTGGAGGAGGAGGAGCCAATACCTGAACCACACTCACATTGGAACTGTTTCAAAAAGGGAAGAATTTCTATGTATATACACACTCAATTGGTTATAAAAACCGTCTTACTCCATAGGAAAATACAAGGATAAAGGGATGAGATGGGGAAATGAGTGATGATAAAGGGTGGTCAGATTACAAAAGGCGGTGGTCAGAAGCAAAACAGACTTTTGAGGAAGAGCATAAAAAAAGAGAGAGATGGGTAAACAGGAAAACACATAGAAGGGAAATACACAGTAATGATAACCGTGGATATGAATGGGATGAGTTAACCCGTAAAATGAGAGCAGAGAGTAAGTGGATTAGAAACCAGAATCCAACAATAGGAGAGACACACATGAAACAGAAAGGCACAGGCTTATCAAAAGGACTAGATCGGAATCTATTAGGCTTCAGTTAAAGGAAAAATGGCAAGAGTAGCAACAATGATCTCAGATTGAACAAAAGGAAAATATGACTTACTTAAAAGAGAGCATCAAGGAAACTACATTTTACTAAGAGATGTCATAGACAATGAAGTAATAAGATAATCACATTAAGTTTCTCTGATAAAGGTCTCATTTCTCATATAAATAGGGGGCTGACTCAGATTTATAAAAATAATAAAAATAAAATGATCAAAGCATATGAGCATTCTGAAGAAATCAATGCTATATATATATGTATATATATGTATATATATATATATATAGAGAGAGAGAGAGAGAGAGTCATATAAAAATATGTCAAATTACTGTTGATTAAAGAAAGGCAAATTAGAACAACTCTGAGGTACCACCTCATACCTATCAGAAATGACAAATGCTGCAGGGGATGACCTAAGAAAATTCCAAATGACTCATGATGAAAAAATGCTACACCTCCAAAAAGAGAACTGATTAACTATGACAACCAATTGAAGTGTGTGTGTGTGTGTGTGTGTGTGTGTGTATACCACCCCCAATATATATATTTCATTTTTTTCTATATCTTGTTATATTCTAAAATGTAATTGATATGTTTTATGGCTTCTCAGTGGTTGGGGGAAGGATAAGGAGGGAGAGAATCTTGAACTTAAGATAAAAAAGAATGTTAAAAACAAGAAACTGAATGCTTTATAACTAGAATGGAGAAACTTAGAGGGAAAGACCAGTTGAGAAAATGTTCTTTCTCTCCTTTATTGCAGTGGTGGGTACCTATGAATATAAGATATAACAAATATTGTCAGACACATCAATACCTTAGTTGTTTGGCTGAACCACTTTTCCCTTTCTTTCTTTTTTTTTTTAATCTTAGTGGCAAGGGATTACCCATCAGGGAACAGAGGAAGAACACTATTAAGAACTGAATGTCTATAAGAATGGATGAGTAGAATGGTTTCAGAAAAATCTTGAAAAACTTGCATGATCTGATGCAAAGAGAAGTGAGCAGAACCAGAAGGACATTATAAACAGTGACAGCAGCACTTTTGATGAAAATTTGTGAATGAACTAGTTATTCTCAGCAATGCAGTGATTGAAGACAATCTAAAAGCCTCATAATGAAAAATGCTGTCTGCCCTCAGAGGAAGAACTGATGCACTCACAAGCCAAAACATAAGAGATTCCACTTTCTTCTTTTTTTGCTTGAGATGTGTTCCATAAGTACTAATATGGGAAATGCTTTACATGACTAAACATGTAACATATATATCCGACTGCTTTTCATCTCAGGGAGAAAGAAAGGGTTAGAGAGTGAGTGTGAGAAGGAAAGAGAGAATTTGGAACTCAAAATTTCAAAAATGAATATTAAGAATTATTTTTACATATAACTTAGGGATATAAAATATCATTTAAAGAAGAAATGAATGTGATATAAAACTTTAGCATGAAATGGAATTTTTTTTTTGAAGAATGATTTCAGAATTCCAATCTTCATTATGTCATGACTTCAGAAAAGTGATAGTTCGCCATTTCAGCAAAGATGTGTCAAAAGATATGTTGAATAGACAGACTATTGTGTTGAATAGATTATTGGGGTGGTAAATGAGAATTGATAATGATATTAAAAGACCATGTATAAATTTCTTCATTACTTTTAAATGGTTTAATATGCCTTTATCTACAAATATGATACTTTTATTTCAAATTTGTTTCAATGGCCATGGCCATATATTTCCTAGTTAAAAAACAAGTAATCTGAATTTATTCTTCCATTTAAGATTCTTCCTCCACTTTTCTCTATGCATAGCTAAAAAGGAAGTCAAATATTCCTAAATAAAGCTTTTTAAACTTATATCTCTAGGTTTAAAAAAAGCAAGTAATTTTTTTAAAAGATGAAAATAAAGTAAGATTACTACAAATATTTATGATACTCTACTTTTTCAATGGCTTTGTTTTGGACTTGTACAACACTCTTCTTAATGAAATTTGAAATTTTTTTTGAGGTTTGTTAGAGTGGAATAAATAGTATTAAAAACAAATATTTGGACTTGATTTGTTTTTGCAATAGCATGCCTTACTAAATAAATCATTTGTCTGAGGAAACCTGTCTTCTTTATTCTACTGTAACAAATTTCTGACCTAAATTTCCACTATTAAAAACTCAGATTAATATTTACTTTAATTGTTGATATATTGAATGTTCTCATTCTATCCCTCTCAACAAGTTTATTTTTAAAAAGATTTTTGCTCTGTGGTATATCATATGCATGAATATAAGCTATTACATAGGCAATTATAGCACAATTAATATGTGATGAGAGAGAACCACTCAATCAATCAAGAAATAAATCTTAATAGCCTGTTATGTGTTAGATACTATTCTAGACATACAAAGTCCTAAGATCTTCCATTCTCTCAAGATAGGCACGTGTATTCGATTGCTTTAAATCAATATATTTTCTTTGCTTTTCTCTTTTTCCTCATTTGCCTATTGATCATTGAACCTCTTCCAGCTTCACCATGAACACCTCCAGTTTTAGGGTACTCTCCAGGGTATGTGACTCACAAGATTGAGACTCAAAACTGCTACTTTTACTCTTGATTTCCTATGATGTCCAGAGGTAAAAACCAGCCCCCGAATGAGCAAGACTTTGTTTTAGTCTAACCTGATGTATATTGGCTGGGTAAATCACTAGGCAAATCATTCATTCTCCCAATAGTTTGGGCAACTCTCAAAGCCTATAGATAGTCGAGAGGTGACAGGATTGTGGTGCTAAGGAAAGCCTCCTCACCAAAGACTTCTATGCTCGTGATTTGTCCCTAACCCCTAACATAGTATACAAACACGTTTACCATTAAAAACATCTACAGGGAGAAAACATTCAATGAACCATATGAAGCTATTGAGCGTTTATTTCAGCTGATGATAAGAAAGGCATCCCCACCAGAGACATGTTTGACATTATTGTTTTTTACAATATGACAATGATCAGAAAGCTCATGAATGCAACCATATACACAGAAAGGTTGAGAGGTTGATTAGATGTACCTTGGAAATGATATTTGCTATTTGCTACTATTTCCTGTCCTTGCGCCTATTTTACACGTAACTTCACTTCTATATCATTTTCCATCTCAGAGTTGGCATAATTAGTACTAATTCAGAAGTTTTTCAAGTCTGGCTGATTCTGTTAACTGTGTATTTCAAGTAGAGTGTCCAAGAAGCAGGGACAGATCTAGTCATCTCAGCTCCAGAGGCGCAGCTCATGATATGAATTCATTGGTTGGAGAGATGTGTATTTTTTAAATTTAATATTATTTAATAAATTTGATATGTTTTCTAAAAATCCATTTATTCTTAATACAATCCCCATACAAAATGCATTATTAATCCAAGGAAGGTTAATCATTCCTCTTAATATTGTATAAGCAATGTTGGTTCTGAAGACAAGAGTGTATGCATTTTAAACTGAATAATAAAAGTTTATTGTTGATAAATCTACATGTTATTTCTATATGTATATACTTAAACATGAATATACCTACTTAGAAGTATAGATATCTGATAATTTATCTAATATATGTATATATATAAATATATATATTTTAAATCCTCACCTTTCATCTTGGAATCAGTACTGTGTATTGATTCTAAAGCAGAAGAGTGATAAGAGCTAGGCAATGGGGGTTAAAGTGACTTGCCCAGGGTCACACAGCTGACAAATTAATTTTTAACAAAATCAGACCACGCAAATCAGAAGAATATCTTTGCAACCATATATTTAGACACTGTCAACTTTTTAAATAATCCAAAAATATTTTAGCAAATTCAAAAGGTTTCAAGGCTTATTTTAATTTGAAATAAAAGCATCCAACAAAAAAACAAGGTTAAAATGAAATGCAGAAATGTATTTATATAAAAAGTACACATCCCAGAAACAATGCACCAAAAACGATCTTGAGTATAAGCATTTTTGTTTGATAAAATGCTTACACTCCTCTTAAGCATTTCATAGTCTGTTGTCTGTCTTGCAACATAGCTAGAATAAGGGGTTAAAAATATTCCCAGCTCCACAGGACATATGGCTTTGCTGCTGTTGTTCCATGCTTCCTTACCAAATAAAATCTACTTAGATTTATTTTTATTTCGGTGCTTTTAGTCACTGAAACTTGTCCATCTGCAGATCAGAACTACTTTGGTATTTCATCATCCTACAGAAGTAATCCTGAGTTTTCTAAAGCTATCCTACTAGTACAAAAGCTTTGGCAGCCCCCCAAACTGGAAAGTAACTCCTAGTAATTGAGAGATATGTTTAGTTAAGTTTGGAAAGGCTCAGCAACAATGGAACTGGCAACCAGCTAATAATTTAAAATAATAATGTTCCAAGTGATTATTGCATAATGATACATGTATCATTTAAAAGTTTGCAAAGCACTCTACATACTTTAATTCATTTAATTCTCACAATAACCAGGTGAGGATGATGGTATTATTATCTCCTATTTTACAGACAAGGAAACTTGACTTGAAGATTAGTTTATATTATGTAGGAAGAAAATAAGAGAACAAAGATCCAAGACAGAATTTTCTTTAAATATAAAGAAATTAGAGAACAAAAGTACTTTCTGGGTAATTTGTACAGTTTAGCATGATTTAAGGACATGGATACTCAAATCAGTGGCTTATTATTTAATACAGATATATAAAAAGAGATTACTTCAGTACAATAAAGGATAATACAAATAATACTATTTCTTAGGGTTTGGAGGGAGCTGGATGGCTCAGTGGATTAACAGTAAGACCTTGAGAGATCAAAGCTTTGTAGTCTCTTTGACTCTTCCACTTTCTCATTAATTTGAACTAAAACCTGTTGGTTACACTTGCACAATATTTCTGGCCAGTGTCCCTTCCTCTTTATTGCTACTGCCACTACTTAAAGTATACAGGATGTCATTATTGTTCTCTTTCACTATTATAGTTGTTTCCTAGAAGGATTTCCCTCTTCTCTTCCACATTGTTTCCATATTAATTCTCCTTCTGTGTCTGTCTACTCCTGGAACTTCCAGTTTAAACTCTTCAACAAGGAGGAAGTTAAAAAAATCCAATAAAAATTCGAATTCTAAAAAATATCATTATCTGGGTATTTCCCAAGACCTCAAACATTTTAAATATACTCTTTGGGAAAAAAAAAATCTCTAAGTCTATTTGTTCTTAGATGGATCTGCTTTCATTCATCTAAATTTCTGGACTTTCAATATACCAGTTTGTCTTATGTATGTCCCCTTAGACACATTTGGAGATAATGGGTTTTTGAAATGCATATTAATATATTTGGGAAGGAAATCTTGGGAGGAAGGACCTAAAAAGTAGATTTTATCTTCTTTTGCCCTATTATTGACCCAATAAATTTCCAGTGCCTTAATCTTTAGCATTCTAGGCTTTCTAGAATCCTATACCACTTTCCTGTTCTAGCTTTTAGACAGATTCTTCTCTTCCAAATATGTGACATATTTTGCTTTGGTCAAACTGAACCATTCCATTTCCCCTTACATATCCATTGTCATCCCACTGGAAGTCGGATCCATGCCTCTTAGTTCATAGCTAGAACTCCTCATCTCTAGTCTGACTGAATTATTACAAATAAGGTTCAGCTCAAGTACTATCTTTTTCATAAAGTTTTTTCTTAATTGTACTATTGGCCCCTCCAGAATAGTACCTTTTACTTTAGACCTTGAACTATATATATATATATATATATATATATCAATATATATGTGCATATATATATATATCACTTGAACCAGTTATCATACTTTCAAAGAAGTAAAGTATTTGTATCTTTGTTGATGGCAGGATCACTTGATCCTTTCTTTTAATGAAAAAAAAATCAGGTTCTAAGAGCAGAAAGTAAAATGTGCTTCAGACCAATGGTCTTTTTAAATAAAAAAATGTTCTTTAAAATAGTCTGATTCTAAAATCTCTGGGAAAATCTGACAGCGTGACCTTCTTTAGGACAGTCATGTTGCCCACATTCTGTCAAAAAGCAAGAAGTCTGAGAAATTTTATAATACTTCAAAGGAGGTCAAACTCTATATCGTCTCTCTGTAGAGCTTATGGAAATATCTACTGTATATGTTAATATCTTCTTGTGTACTGAAAAAGCTTCCCAGAGGAGAGAGGCTTCCAATATAATAAAAATGTATTCATATTTTGAAACCCCAGAGTTGCCTCAATACTAAGCATTCCCTAATCTGAAGCATAGAAAATGAAACTTCATGTTACAGGCATGAGAGCCTATGAGTTCACATGTGACTTTAAGTATTTTTTGGTATAAAAATAGCAACTTTTCTTTAATGATAGCAACAATTTAATGCTTAAAAATTAAAATCACCCTCATTATGCAGACAGGGTTATCTTTCATAATTACATTTTTAAGTGTTTAATATTTACACTTCTAATAATTCTACTACTAATAATAATTGTCAAGCTTAACCTACATGGACCAAGACTCTGTTTGTGTCAATATTTAAACAAATTATTATTGCATTTCTACAGCAACTGTTAATCCTTTTTCTCATTTTTCAATGGAATTCAAACTGGAAAAATTGGGGGACAAATTTCTATCATCAGTATGTTACATATCTATTCAGTGAGTTGTGGGTATTATAGGTATATGATAGAGATTTGAATGATTTCTTTGGGACTCAATTGAAACAATAAGAAGTATCATATTATACGAACATTTAATATATGTATGTATTCTGTGGATTTTTTCATGGACAGATAAAGTAATGGCTTTGAGTCTTAAGTCTAGGAATAAAAGTTCATAGTCTATAGGGTCAATGAAATTATTTTGGGGTTCCCTCCAGTTCCAGTAGGAGAAGGAACAATGTGTGGTATGTATCTCATATGGTTCCAACATGATTTTAATTTCTTCTGCTAGTTCTATATAGTTTTGAATGCTATTTGATTTGTACAGTTTGGTGATATTTTCTATATATTCAGTGCTTAGCACAGTGGTTTGACACATAATCAGTGCTTTAAAATGTTTATTGATTGGCTGATATCTGAATAGTAATGCCAAGTAATTTTGATCAGCAGTTCCTACAGTGATAAAGTTCTTTGTTCCACAGTAATTTGTAGTTTGAATTCCCAAGGCTTGATGAGTTCTTTATTTGTAGTTTAGATATTTATCATCCGGTAATTGGTGAAAGATAAGCTTCTGATACACATTTCTACCTTTCCATTAGATTATGTTACTAACTATAGATGTTGTTTTATAAGCCTATGGTGATCTGTACTAGTTTCTACCATTCCCTATATTCAAAGTGTTAGCGGAATCTGGCTGTTCAAGAAATCGAGTTCCTTTTCCTGAACTCTCTCTCTTTCCACTGCTCAGGTATGGGCTCTCCTAAAAGGGGAGCAGAAAAAGATACTCTTCACTTAAGCTTTGGATTGTGTGAATCACCACAAAATGTGGCAAGTCCTCCAAGAGATAGGAGAGCCAGGTCGTCCTATTGCCTCCTGGACACCTGTAGGCAGCTCGAGAATCAAGAGTGGCAATGAACACGGAGCAACTAATTGGCTTAATATTGGGGAAAGGCTGTATAGTGTCATCTTATTCACTTAACTGGTATGCAGAGGATGTCATGCAGAATGCCACGCTAGACAAGTCAAAGGCTACAATTAAAGTTGCTGGGAGAAATAGGAGCAATCTCAAATAGTCAGATGATGCCACTCTGATTGTAAGAAGATCGAGAAGAATCAAGAAGCTTCTTGATAAAGGCAAAAGAGGTGAATGTAAAAGCTGTTTTGAAGGGTAACTTTAAGAAACTAGTCATGGCAACTGGTCCCATCACTTGCTGACAAACAGAGGGAGGAGAAATGGACGTCGAGTTAGATTTTATATTCTTGTTCTCAAGGATCACTGCAGATGGTAACTTCAGCCATGAAATTAAAGACATTTCCTCTTGTATGAAAGATGTAGTAAATTTTGATAGTGTCCTAAAAAGCAGACATATCACCTTGCCAACAAAGGTCTGTAGAATCAAAATGATGGCTTTTTCAGTAATCATGAATGGCTGTGAGAGTTGGCCTATAAGGATGGGAAGGACCACAGAACTGATGCTTTCAAATTGTGGTGCTGGAAGATACTTTTAAGAAACCCTTGGACAGCAAGGACATCAAATTAGTCAATACTTAATGAGTTTAATTCAGACTAGTCATTAGAAGGAAAAAATAAAGTTAATTCTTTGGCCACAGAAATAACTGGAAAGGAGTCCACTTTCTCCCAATTCTAGGCATACTTGATGACTCTGGAGCAAGGCAGAGTGATTCTAGCAATTACATCCATTACATACAAAACCTAAATCATTATATCTGTTAGAATAACACAAACTACCAAGATGAGAATAAGAGTCATTTGGGGAAGCCAAGTAGTCTTTAAACCATCTTAAATCACAAATATTTCTAGCACAAAACACCATTTCCTATGAGACCTCTCAATTTAAACCATTCTCATATAACCATTATTTCCTGGGATCCTTTACTCGTATGCCATGAGGGAGATCATGGTCATGTTGAGCTTAAGCTCCTTTACCATTCTTCATACTTTTGGGACTACTTCATTTTACACTGGAAGCCCTTTTGTATCCCTCCTTTTAATCTTTAAGTTTCATATTATGTTAGCAAAAGCATAAATGGCTGACATTTGTATAAATGGCTGTAAACTCGAATTTATGGCAAACAAGAATTCTTAATCTGTAAAGTAGTTGTAATCTATACTAATTATTATCATTGCCCTGGGAAGTTAAATGACTTCTCTGAGAGCACAGAGATAGTGTCAGAGCTGGTTTTCAGCTTGGATTTATCCACCTTACTTCAAGTACAGAACTCTTTAAATAACTAACCTTTATTTAAATGATAACATTTGAAATAAGTATATTATAATTTTATTTTAACTGTATTGAATACTTTCCCAATCAAGTGATGGTACCTATAATTTCATGACAAAATAAAAATAGTCTGATTATTAAAGTCATAGGTCTATTCATTTGTCATTACTATCTTGAATATAACATTGTTCTCTATTTCAGCTATTCTATTTACAGAAAGATGATACTTACCTTAGGCTTTTTTATAATAATATGGAATACCTAATTTTCCTTTAACTCTGAGATTCAAATATTAGTTTCTTTGTGGCCTTTCTTCTTCTTCTTCTTCTTCTTCTTCTTCTTCTTCTTCTTCTTCTTCTTCTTCTCCTTCTCCTTCTCCTTCTCCTTCTCCTTCTCTTCCTTCTTCTTCTTCTTCTTCTTCTTCTTCTTCTTCTTCTTCTTCTTCTTCTTCTTCTTCTTCTTCTTCTTCTTCTTCTTCTTCTTCTTCTCCTTCTCCTTCTCCTTCTCCTTCTTCTTCTTCTTCTTCTCCTTCTCCTTCTCCTTCTCCTTCTCCTTCTCCTTCTCCTTCTCCTTCTCCTTCTCCTTCTTCTCCTTCTCCTTCTCCTTCTCCTTCTCCTTCTCCTTCTCCTTCTTCTCCTTCTCCTTCTTCTCCTTCTCCTTCTCCTTCTCCTCCTCCTCCTCCTCCTCCTCCTCCTCCTCCTCCTCCTCCTCCTCCTTCTCCTTCTTCTTCTTCTCTCTTATTCCTTCTCCTTTCACCTTACTCTTCCTTCTCTTCCTATTTCCTTGGCATTTTCACTTTCCCAATAACCTTCAAAATACCTTGATTTTTACACATTATGGATGTTTTAAAATAGTCAAATGTGAAGACTGTCATGTGGTTATTATTAGTCAAGTTTGATGGTGTCAATTTCCTTCATTTCCTTTTGATTCCCAGTGTAGCCACAGCTATAAGTTCCTGAATTTGTTTTTAATTAGTATTTGATTTTTTAAATCTAAAATGAAATCAAGCAGTGATATTAACAGTTCAAGAGTAAAAATGGAAACATTAACAGTGATTAATTTGTATTCATTTATTAAATATACATGTATAAAACAGTATCTGCACTTAGGAGAGATTTACTTTAAATGCTATACAAAGCAAATTATTTAGATTACAGTAGCTAATTTCCATAAGAACAAGGGTTTTTTAAAAGCTAGAAACTTTATAGCATTCTTTTTCTTTAATTTTATCTATTCTAATTTCTACTATGTGACTTTGAAATGTCTTTGGCTAATTTATAAGGCAATACCTTCCTTTCAAACATCAAATTGAACTTAAAAGCTCCAAGTTAATGGGTAATGCCTAACCAAAGAAATGCCACTTAACTCTTGAGGCATACAGTGTAAAAGTCACAATGTATGACTAGGAGGATGACTCAGACTCAATTATATTAAATAGAACATTAATGATGCAGGTGGATTTAGTAACATTCCCCATCAAGCTACTTCTTTAAAATAGGACAGGTGATATGCACACATTAAACATCTCTGGTGTCATTTTTTTCTCTTGAAATAGATCAGACAAATTGCCCCTTGAAATTATATAATCACATTTCATTTCCAATGTGTTTAATGTTTTGTAAAAATATATATTGGAGCAAATCCTACTAGCAAAAAAAAAATCGCACAACTACTCATTTCTGGAGGGAATTCAATAGGCCAGAGAATTTTTACATGTTAATGTCCTCAACAGTGTTCTTGAGGCTTATGGTAATAATGTTTAAAAACTGAGAATGTACTATGTTTTCACAAGTAATTTGAAGTCACAACCTATGCAAAATACCACTGAACTATGGGAAAGATACCCTTAATTTCATTTTTTAAGGAAAAACAATCATGGCTCCAAGTGCATTTTCAGTGGGATCAATGTATTTTGAGAATACATCACTTCAGAAGTCACTTTCTATGGAAATATGCACAATTATTAGAGTAAAGAACTTTGCTAACTAAAGATTGCAAAGGCAAATGAACTTGAAAAGAAATGAACTAGACAAGTAGTCTAATTCCTGTATTTTATGAACAGTCACTTTTGTTCAGAATAACGAGGGTTTGATTAATTTTATTCTTCCTTCAAATCAACCAACAAGCCAAATATTAACATTGCCACCTATTTTCATATATAGACACAGACAAATAAAAATTACGATGGGGTTGACTGGGGACCACAGTGTCCATTAGATAACATAAATCCTTAGTCACAAAGCACGTAAAGAGGAAACATTTTAAGTTTTTAAAATGTTTGCTTACCCATTTTTCCACTTTCGTTTCATCTCAACGTCCAGCTAAAACCAGGTTTTGAAAGCTCTCAGATGTGACAGTATGGTTTGGATGAACCATAATTAGCCATATTAAAATAAGTGTGTGGGCAGTTTGAACTAGTCCTGTCGTTCTAGTCACTAGTCTCAGTCTGAATGTGCCCTAACAGGACGCCAGTCTGATACCTGAATGGATGTGCGTACATATATATTTACCTGGTGACCAATGTGTCTCCTTATTCCAATTGGGATGTTTTCCCAAAGCAAGGGCAGGAAATGGACAATTCCACAAAGTGAACCGAATCCCAAGAATGTATTAACTCACGTCAGGCAAACTTTTATAAAGGGAAGGAAGAGAAAACCGTGCAAAGAAAGGCACCGTGTTTAGGTGAATATACCTACCCAATAGTTGAATTAGGAATGAAAGAAAAAGATTGACTAGATTGAGAAACATCCAACAACACCGAAGTGAAAATGATCAGCTTAACACATATTAGTGAGTCAATATGACAAAACAGACAACACACGAGACAGAAACAGGCTTAACTGAGAATGAGAGAGATTTAGATACAACTTGTGCTAAGATTAATTTCAAAAGCAACTTCCCCCCTAATATCATTTCCTAGACAAACTCTACCCCCTGCCTAGGGATCCTTGGCTGAATGTCAAGGAATACTTTATTTTCTTTCCTAACATTATAATTGATCCATCATGTCCCTGAAGTTCAGTAAAATTCTCAAACCATGCTTCCTGAGGTAGTTTTCCCTCAGAGAAAGGCAACAATAATGCTGCTCATTAAGCTAGTGGCAGGGGAAACTCATGGGGACAAGCACTGCAAAACACTAGGACCACCACATTTTGTATCAGTAGAAAGGAAAGGCATCCGGTGAGTCGCTTTTGAGGACTCACAGACAAGAACTACACCCACTATCGTAGGGACTGCATCTCCTTCTGAACAAATTCATCCCTGCGGGAATTTGAATATGGTTTCAGAATTAAAATTCATTAAATAATCATGAAAGTAGCAAGAGAAAACCTCCTGTACAATTCAAAATCTGATTTTTTCCTTTATGAAAAAACAGCATCACCATATATTTGGAATTAACATGCATTTCATATAAAAATAGCACCTTAAGTTTCCGAAATAAAATAAACGTTTTCTGACTTCAAAACTTGTTGAAGTTTCATAAACGGGGGTAAGAAAAGAAAATGTGTTGCCCTTTTCATCCAATTTAAATAATGAACAATGATTTTGGTGTCTATTACTTCATAAAGTTATTTTCTATTTCTAAAATCTCGTCTTTCCAGGTTTTTGCTCTCTTTTGAACCACGCTACGTCTCCATTTTCTCATGTTTTCCAGGCCATAACAAAAGAAGCATACTGTACCTCTTCTGCTGCTGGTTGTTGAAGATGTGGTTGTAGTGGCTGATATGGGAACAGAAGTTGTGACTGTTGCAGTGGTAAGGGAGGGGATGATAGTGGTAGAAAGCAAAGTGTTGGAAACATCTGGTGAGTGGAAAAAACAAAACGTAAAACAAAATAATATCATGCAAACGAAAGAAACATAATCACGGTTCAAATTATATGTACATATATATTACATGTAAGTTTAACATTAATTTGCTTGAATGGACTATTTCAGGTAAAATATTTCACCAAACAATTCTTGGCATTCTGTCACTCATTTTCATGCTCCAACCGAAGAGGGGAAACTTTAGAATTGTTTGGAACTGAAAAGAATTGTTTTTCTTATCAATGAAGAGTGAAATTTAAATGACAAGAATTCCATTTTCCCCCAAATTGGACCATTTAAAGGGTCCCACAGAGGGGAAGTAAAATAAAACATGCCATGTCAGAAAGAAGACAAAAAAACACACAAAGACACACATATGTAAATAAAAGAAAAGCAACACCACCATATTAAATCAAAGAAAACAATGTTAACAATGGATAGGCATGTTAAATAATTTTTCTTTTAGGCAAACTTAATGAAAGGAAACAGGATGAAAAAAAGACTTTAGTAACTTTAAAAGGAGGCCATATATTTGCATTTCGTCCTCCCCAAGAATATTTTTAAATTACATGGTTCTGTTGATGTTCATTGTTCTCCTTGTAGTTCTTACCCCGGTTAGCTGGTGACATCTTCTGTATAGTTCCCTGGAACTAGTATATCAGCAGAATTATTTAAATATATATATGTATATATATGGTTTAACAGTTAATCTTCTGAAATAATGAACATTTTAGAATTACAATCGCTGGTAGTCAATGGGGTAGACGGTTCAATGGCAGCATTTATTCCCCAAGCCCTCAATGAGTCAATTATGCGGATGAATTCATAAAAAGAGAGCAGCCACGCATAGAACTCTATCTGGGACATCACACTCCAACTCAGCGTGTTCTTTTTTTCAAGATTTGAGTCTACCTAAAACAGGCACGTTCCAGATCAGAAGAAAAGGTCAGACCTAATAGCAAGAGTAATAAAAATCCGTCTGCTTCTGTCTCAGAAGCCATCGTGCTACAAACAGAGCCTGGAGTTCTTGGTCTGTTCTGGAGGACCCAAGTTTTACCTGAGGTAGATGGAAATTCTGTCTCCGTGTAAACAGGCATGTAATTTGCCAAGCGAGGCAATTTAGAAACAGAGTTCACAAATTACTAGTAATTACTGTGCTAGGGTTTTGATTTCCTGTGTTTACCACAACAGTCTCTTTTTCAGGTTGGTTGACAGATTAGTTTGCTATTAAAAAGTTTCCCATCATACACTCAGCTGAACTCTGAGTCGCCCCCCAAGTTCCCTGTTCCTTTGCACTCGTTTCAGAGCCTACCGGCAGTATTCTCGGCACTGGGGATGCTATCACTCACTCATCCGGATTATTGATGTTTACACCTGTGTTTCAACAGGAGAAATACTCCTCAGCCTGCTAAATGGAGAAAACAACCTTCCACAAACTTCGTGGAGCTCCATTAATCACTGGGGAAAGCTCTGGTACTGCCTGCAGAGGGGCCGCCATGATCATGAAATGGAAGGAGTTTTGGACAAGCATTGCAAAGGAATGTTTCCAAACGTCTATTTCCTGTTCCCTGATTCTTACCACACTTTCTTCTTATTGAGTGTGACCTGCTTTATTAAAAAGATGTTAGAGGGCCAGGGAAGTGGAGAGAACACCGATGAGACTCATTAGATGAAAAGTCTCTATGTGGGGATTACTTGGAACAGAAATGCTAAATCTGCAAACAACTAAGGCGAGAGTTTGTTCATAATTTGTCCTTCACAATTATTTGTTAAATGAATACATAAAACACTGCCTTCCAGTGTTACGGGTTCTCAGAATACACAACAAAATTAATTCTATGGACTTAAACATGCAAATCTACTAACTCGATTCTATTGTTTTTTTTTTTGTCTCTTTAGCTTCTGTACCATCCAGTTTATTTAAAGTATAGTTGTTAGCTGCTGAACACTGATTCCGATTCCAGTACATCATAAAATGAATCGTCCCATAGCAGTTGTATCATCTCATTCTTAGAACTCAGAATACACTGGTTTATTTGAAATTAAACTTTGTTGTGGGTTCAATTTCTCTAGTTTTGTAGAGTCGTATGCATTGGTAGGATCTCGTATTTGAAAAAATCAGCTGCTCAATATATTTCCAAATAATAAATAATTTTCTTTTTAAATAAGTAAAGTAATTGTCTAATTATTTTAATATAAAATGGACCTTTAGAAACTCTTTCTCCAATCATTAAAAGTTAGCCAACTTGTAATAAACTTATTTGATGTTTACAATTTTTTAGGTGATTTCATATTTTAAATGGCAAAAATCATGTAAAATTATAGGGACAAGTTAAATGTTGGGGTAGCATAAACTCTTTTCTTTAGGCAAGACTAATAGGTAAAGAAGAATTTATATGTTTTTGAATTGCACATAGAGTAGATGGATTTCGTTTTCTCCTAGTCAAGTTCTTGGTCTAACTTCACTATATGTGAATACGTTTTATCCTCATTACCTTTTTTTTTACTTTTACTATTTCCTATTCTCTCTTTTAGGTTAAGTGTTTCCAGCATCATTCACTTTTTATTTCTAGATACCGCGTACTAACTTTATCTAAAAGAGTGGCTCTTTTAAGTAATCAAGACTTCTACTTTGTCCACATTGTAGAGCTTAAAAGCGGATGCCAGACCCTCATAGGACACTGTTCAGGAATAAGTTAACTGGGACAATTTTATTGCAGGTTCTATTTGAAATACCTCCATTTATAACAATACTTTCCAAAGAATTGTACTTTATTATGGATTTTTCTTCATTCGAATGAACACAGAAGTATAAAGATATGTTCTATATTGGATTGTATTACCTTTGCTAGACAATATTCATCATATAAAAGTCTGAGCAGTCTTTTTACTATTTTGCTTTTTGGGAAAAAAAATGCAGAACCAAATTTCTCCAATATAAATTTTGGCAAATATATCATGCAAGCAACCAAAGGATCCTAAAATGGTAAATGTAGTTATAGTGCGGTTTTTTGGGACAGATTTATATTAAGATAATTGTATTTTCTCATTTTTCCCATTATGAAATTGAAGAAATAATATTGGGGGGGGAATCTATAATTGCTTAAATACCAAAAAACAATGGCATACAACCTACTACCAGATATTATCCTGAATAATTCCCCAAATATTTCAATGTATCTATAATTTTGTCAGTGTAAGCATTGTCTCCAATAAATTTAGACAAGAATATATCCATGCTGTCTATGTGTCACATTCTTCCTTAAGTTTGCTAAAGAGGGCATCATGCCTATACATTTATTTCCTGATATCCTAAAGTGACCAATGAAGCATTTGGCTTTGCTTTATTAGGTCTCTTATTCTCTTGCCACGTTATTTGCCACACTTTTTGTTCCTATGTTTCTTTATTGATAGATTTTTATAATCGTGTCACTAATTTTTTTTGCATAAAAATGCCTTGCTTGGAAAAATACCTGAAAAAATCAACATTTAGTCTGTGAGTTGGAAAAGAATGAAAATCATTTTTCTTCCAAGCTTCTCCACATGCACAGAAGAGTCAAGGAATCATGATAGACAAAACATGTCCTAACCAAAAAGGATGTTTTCGATGGTGAAATGATTCTCAAACTACTCTGTGGAAGGTTTTACTAAATAGATGCTTCATTTCCAAAGGGAATATCTATGTAGGCTGACCCCCTAGAAACCCTATTTTTCTCAGTTCTAGACCTCTACAGTGTCTCCTGGACGTCTCTAGCAAAACCTTCCCCACTGCACTGTACTCTGAATTTTTTACTTTGCCTCTGAAACAACTTTGGGGTTTGAGAAACTAGCTTTGGTCTTAACTTGCTCAGTTCCAGATCTCCGCAGTGCATCCTGCTGATCTCCAACCAGTTTTTGGTCTGTGAGTGCCTTCCTTCTCTATTCCATGTCCAGCTCTTCTTGCCATAAGCCTAGAACGTGAGCTACTTAAGACGAGCTTGCTTGCTTTTATTTCTGTCCCCAGCACTTAGCACGGTGCCTGTCAAATAGTAAATAAACCTTTTATCCATGTTATTGAATATTCATTTGACTATCACCGGTGCGATGATCATTTCTGAGTAATTGATCACAATAGAGTTGTCACAACACTAGAACACTCTTATTAATTGAGTCCTATTGATGAATTTCTGAAGAAACCCTTTCTGGGATTTTTCGCAGACCATATGTTGGGAAAAACACGCTTCTCAACAGTGTCTGAAGTCGATCCGATTATCTGATGCGAGGTGCGTAGTGGCAGAGACTCACAGAGACCGACCATCGTAATAAGGACTTTTATGTGTCCCCACGCAGTAGTAAATGCAAGAAGACATTTCAACAGGAAGGTGGAGAAACTCATTAACATTTTATTAAACATTCGTTGATGGCTGAAGTGATCACGAAAGGACTGATATATGACAATCATTCTTTTTAGTTTTCTTACCTACAGAATTTTAATTGTGATGAAATATATTTTCAGTCTGATTACTGAAGAATTACCATGAAGGTGTAGCGTTAATATTTAACAAAATGACTCAGTATCTCCGAGCTGAATACACACATAGCGCTACCCCATACACACAGCACCTACTCAATATAAAAGAAGCTTGAAAAAGTCGATGATTAGTGAATGTTGGGTTGTGAATCAATACAAATCTGACACTCTATAATAAATAGCCTGTGTGCCTTTATAGCCTTAGTTTGTCACCGTCATATATAACTGGTCTCTCCTTCGGACTGGCTGTCTAAAAGGAGATTTGGGTGCTTTGAGTGAGGCAAATGGAGATTTCTTGGTTCTTTTGTACAGAACAGAAAAAAGGGTATGTTTGGGAATGCAGTTTCTTTGTTTGAAGTCCTGATGTACTTTATAAGGATAAACACTGGAAAGATTCTTTAATACTCATAATCTATCTGAATGGGAAAAGAAAATCCAAACTCTCCCAGGCTTCTCAGGAAAACCTGTTGCTAAAATTATAGGACAAAACAGAACCTACAGAACCGTGTTCTGAATCATGGACTGTGCCTTTATCTTGACCAATCACAGGTGTCAAATTTATTGGTCTTCATTACCTAAAGGGATCTCTAGACTCATCTTGGCAGTAGTGCAGATCACAGTTCATCCAAGCTTTCTCAGCTCATGAGAAAATTGTTCATATTCTCCAAAATGCTCAACATGCTGGTGAAACGTGCTATAAGTCTTTCATATCATGTGGACACTAGTATAGTGCAAAGGCACTCTGTGTGCTCATTCTTAGTCTCGCCACATGACTGGCCGATTACTTTTTAGCTCATTCATCTTTTTTGGTACTTCTTTTATGACCTTTTTTTAAATATAAAAGTCGTTGCTGATAATATTTATTCTTTGTACTACCGTACACTTTTCTCTATTTAACCCTCAATATTGATTCTTCAGGTATCACTGTATTCCATTATTCACAGCTATGATGCACCAAAAATAGTCCTGGCAAAATTTCATTTTTTTGGTTTAAGGAGAATTTTGGGCATCAAAAGCACTGCATAATTTCCCAAATGAAATCCAAGTTCCCACCTCCTATTTAATTCTGGGGCCAGTTTACTTTCCATTAAAGCATCTTTCTAAGATGTAGGGAGTGATAGACAGGCTTATAGGCTATCCATTCAACTAAATGATGGCATAACTTTAAACAAAAGTTCTGGACTTTAAACATCCCTTCCTTCTTTGCATACTCTTATTTTTCCTGTATGAATAGCTGCACTACACTCTTTTGAGTGGGTGTAGATCTCATTTAGGGGACTTTGCAGTGTTCCAATTCTTGATGTAATTAGCACAATGTCAGCTATGAGTGTGTGACCAACCAAAGGACCTGGTAATTTACAGGAAGATTTTCATTCAATTGTATAATGTTAGACAAGATTCATTACAGTAGCAAATACTCTTGTTGAGCATATATTGTACCTCACTTGTTAATAATAATCAGATGATTATGTAACAAACTTGGTTTTACTGTAATTATCAAAAATCTTGTATAAATACAAAGTGTAAAATCAATAACTTTGGTTACATCAAATTAAAAAGGTTTTGTACAAACAAAACCAATGTAACCAAATTGAGAAGGGAAGCAACAAATTGGGAAACAATCTTCATAAAAACTTCTGACAAAGGTTTAATTACCCAAATTTATAAAGAACTAAATCAATTGTACAAAAAATCAAGCCATTCTCCAATTGATAAATGGGCAAGGGACATGGATAGGCAGTTTTCAGATAAAGAAATCAAAACTATTAATAAGCACATGAAAAAGTGTTCTAAATCTCTTATAATCAGAGAGATGCAAATCAAAACCACTCTGAGGTATCACCTCACACCTAGCAGATTGGCTAACATGACAGCAAAGGAAAGTAATGAATGCTGGAGGGGATGTGGCAAAGTAGGGACATTAATGCATTGCTGGTGGAGTTGTGAATTGATCCAGCCATTCTGGAGGGCAATTTGGAACTATGCCCAAAGGGTGATAAAAGACTGTCTGACCTTTGATCTAGCCATAGCACTGCTGGGTTTGTACCCCAAAGAGATCATAAGGAAAAAGACTTGTACCAGAATATTCATAGCTGCACTCTTTGTGGTGGCCAAAAATTGGAAAATGAGGGGATGCCCATCAATTGGGGAATGGCCGAGCAAATTGTGGTACATGTTGGTGATGGAATACTATTGTGCTCAAAGGAATAATGAACTGGAGGAATTCCATGTGAACTGGAACAATCTCCAGGAATTGATGCAGAGTGAGAGGAGCAGAACCAGGAAAACATTATACACAGAGACTGATACACTGTGATACAATCGAAGGTGATGGACTCCTCCATTAGTATCAATGCAATTTCCCTGAACAATCTGCAGGGATCTAAAAAATACTACCCACAAGCAGAGGGCAAACTGTGGGAGTAAAAACACTGATGAAAAGCAATTTCTTGACTACAGGGGTGGAGGAGATATGACTGAGGAGAGACTCTAAATGAACACTATAATGCAAATTCCAACAACAGGGAAATGGGTTCGAGTCAAGAATACATGTGATACCCAGTGGAATCGCGCGTAGGCTGTGGGAGAGGTGAAGGGAGGGGGGGGGGGAAGCAAATTATCTTTGTTTCCAATGAATAATGTTTGGAAATGACTAAATAAAATAATGTTTAAAAAACTTGTATAAATAATATATGTATGGGAAACTTTTTTTCAGAATAGACTTTGAGGCTGCACTTTGGAATAATTCATCAAAAATCTGTTTATAGTCTACAAATAGTAGACACAACAGGATGTTAATTCTTTGTATTTTTCTTTGATTATGTGGCTGTAAAATCTGATATCCTGTAGAATGTCATTTTTGTAAGCCTATCTTTTCTTTTCTCAAGTTTGTTTTTTTTTAAACCCTTACCTTCCATCTTGGAGTCAAAACTGTGTATTCGTTCCAAGGCAGAAGAGCGGTAAGGGCTAGGCAATGGGGGTTAAGTAACTTGCCCAGGGTCACACAGCTGGGAAGAGTCTGAGGCCAATTTGAACCTAGGACCTCCCGTCTCTAGGCCTAACTCTCCATCCACTGAGCTACCCAGATGCCCCCTCTCAAATTTTTATCAAGAATACTTTCTTTCAAACTATGTATAGAAATGAGAAAGTAAACATATGGTTTGATAAATGATAATAACCTCCAGACTCCTTTTTGGGGTGATGAATGGGGTTGATGTGTTTTTTATCCAATTTATTCAGTGTGTCCTCTTTTAATTATTTTCAAAATTAACTTCTCAACATTCCTAAAAATGGATCATATCCACCCTGTGCTTCCTCTTTATGAAGCTAATTTGGTCTAGAGCTTCTTGTCTTGAACTTCTTTAGAAACATTTCATTTTTTCATACGTGACAAAAGGGACAAAAGTAGTCATAGAATCCACATGTGGTATTTCTGCCATTCTTGATTAAAAATAGTTTGCAATAAACATATTGAAATCTTTTCCATTTTTCCTCTATTGCTTTACCTCTAATTTCATTTTTAAATGATCTTGGAATAAATTGGCCCAACTTGTCACATATCAAGATTTTTCCTGGAGAATTAGTTTTCCATCCACTTTTCCTATTTTATTGGATCACAAAGAATGTGACAGAGGAGTAAAGTCATGCAAGCTAGAAAATTAGAAAGGATCTACACTGTGAAAGTCTTTGAATACCTTAACAGAGCATTTTATAACTGGTCCTGGAGGTAGTAGGGAAGCATGAACTTATTTAGGATGAGAAGGGGGGAACATGGCCAGATCTTGGGAGTGGTAGGATTTGGGAAATCATTTTGGCCATCAAGTGGTAAATATATGGCAATGAGGAGTGACATATGACAGAATGATTAATCAGAAAGGTGAAGCAACAGTGCACGCATGAATTATTCAGAATCTGCATCAAGGTGGTGATCCTGTAAATGAAGAAAAGGGTAAATACATGCCAAAGACATTGGGAAGGGAGCAGAGTTAGCATCAGAATGGATATGTGGCATTTTAGATGATGACGTGAGTACTAGGGCTATGAACAATAATAGAGAAGTTTAGAAGAAGAAAGTGTGGAGAGGAGTAATGAATTCTCTTTACGATATGTTTCCTCATTTGTAAGCTAGGGAGAATAAGAGTATTTACCTTTTGGGTTGTTTTAAGGATCAAAAGAATTGATGTACATCAAAAGTTTTGCCAATGTTGAGGGGTCATGCAAATGCTTATGACCTCCAATTCTGTATCTTCAACACTGACATATCTTCCATGCTGGAGTTTGTCATTTCCAACTGTTTGCAAGACTTTTAGCCGTCATGTTAAACACAACAGGATCACCCCTAGTCCCTCTTGCCACCTTCCCTATTTTATTAGTGGTAGCCTCATTCTCAATCATCCAGGCTCATCTTTCTCTCCCCACTTTCTTTCATTTCTACATCTAATTAATCACCAAGTCCTACTGATTCAAGCTTCACCATGTTTTTATGTTTTTCATCTCCCTTTTAGTTCTTATTGTCACTAACCCAATTCAATTTCTCCTGACCTTAAATGTTTATTTATTGTACTAAGTTTATAAGTTGGCTTTCTATTCCCATTTTTGTTCCTTGTCAATTATTTCTTTCTACTATAGCTATCATATTCATCTTCCTATATCCTGTCTTTGATTATGTCACTTCCGGAACAAATATCTACAGTTGTCTCACAATGGTTACCAGATATAATGTATATTTCTAAGCCAAGTATTCTGGGATAGAAAGTAGCAACAATGGACTTTGCCTGCATAATCACACAGTACTTTCCTGAACAGACCTCTCTGCTCTAACTAAAGGAATATACTCACCTCTCCAAAATGTTTTATAGTTTATTACCTTTAAACATGTTGCTACTCTGACCCCAAATAGTGTTCCTTCCCTATCCCTGTCTCCCTGTTTCCTTTAACCCATACTTCAACTCAATCCCCAATTTTTTTTATTAATTACCCCTAAGTGCCAGGTACTATTTTCTAAGATGCATGTAGAGAGGCAAAAGTAGTGATCACTCAGTCTTAGAAAACTTACACTGCACTGTGGAAGCTTCAAGGTTCCTTTCAGTTCCCACCTCCACTGTGAAGACTTTCTAGGACAGTCCAGTTATCAGAGAATTTTTTGTTTTCTCTGAATTCATAATGCATTTATGAGGTATTTGTTCACATACTAAGCAAAGTAGACCATAAGATTCTACAGGACATTTCTGGCTCTGGCTCTCTCCCTCCTTTCACATTACATTAAACATTTCTTTGTATATAATGTTGATTTATTGATGAATAGAAACTTATCAAATATAATGCTATTACTAAAAACACAGGTCATTCATAGGACCCATTGCTTCTGAAACATGAATAATTGCAAATCTATTGTCTCCCTTTAAAGTGATTGAATCATATGTCAAATGGGCAATTTCTGTTAATCATCAAATCTGATGGACTACTCCAAGAATAAAGACTCGTAGAATCAGATTCTGGATTCTGATTTTTAATATTTCTCTTTTTATGTATTGCTGCTCATCACCTCTCTGGCCAATATGAAATATGTTCTTATTCCCTTCCTCCCTCCTCCTGCTTCTCTCTGTCCCTCCATCCCTCTCTCTCTCTCTCTCTCCCCCCTCTCTCTCCACCCTTACCTACCAAGATATAAATAATAAAACTTATTTTGTCATTGAAGCTTATTAGAGCACAACAAACTCTGTATAACCTTGTCAAAATAAAATCAGCTGGTACATGAACTGTGTGCAATTAAACGAAGAGTGGGATTGCTGATGCTTGGTTTGTTGTTGTTGTTTGTTTGTTTGTAACTAGCATTTCAGGTGAAAGGTATGCTTTGTTCTCTTCACGTGTAATGTATGGCAATTTCTAACTTGTCAGCATGCTTTGTTCTGTGGCAGGCTTACTTTTCACAAATGACTTTCTGGCCCATTGAGGATAACGTGGGTTCTAGCAACAGAGAAGTCTCCAGAGTCACTGAAGGA
Source organism: Monodelphis domestica (assembly GCF_027887165.1). Classification (NCBI taxonomy): domain Eukaryota; kingdom Metazoa; phylum Chordata; class Mammalia; order Didelphimorphia; family Didelphidae; genus Monodelphis; species Monodelphis domestica. Next base: position 252,477,481 of record NC_077234.1, read on the forward strand.
CACGTTGCATTGGTTTGCCAGAGGTAGACAGGTATTTAAGGAAAATGGGACTGTTAGTTATCATGTGGCTAGAATGCACATCAGCAGGTTTTCAGTAACTGAAGTGTACTCCAAAATGAGCTAAATCCAAACCAATGATTTCTAAAAACAAAAGTTGACCCAGTAGAAGATATATACATAGCTATAAAATGTAAATTATATCTAAGTATATATTTGTAACATCTTCCATATATGTGTCTGTGTATATATATATATATATATATAAATTTTGTACGCATGCACACATGGGGAAGTGGGATGGGTAGCTAGCTAGCAAGCTAGCAGTGGATAGAGTATCCTTCTTGATGGTAGAAAGACTAATGCTTCTGTGAGACACTGGGCAAATCACTTAACCTTGGTTACTTAAGTTTCTCAACCATAAAATGGAGCTAGAGAAAGAGATGGTGAATCCCTCCAGTATCTCTCCCAAGAAAGCTCCAAATGTGGTCAATATGACTGAAAAATTAGACGAGAGAGAGAGAGAGAGAGAGAGAGAGAGAGAGAGAGAGAGAGAGAGAGAGAGAGAGAGAGAGAGAGAGAGAGTGGGAGAGAGAGAGAGAGAGAGAGAGAGATCCTTAATAATCTGAGAAGCAATTTGATATATATGGAAATTCCTGGCTTTGGTATCTGAAGGTCAAGATTCATGACTTGATCATCTTTGTGGCTTCACACAATTGATTTAACTGGTTGATCTTGTACATTATTTTCAATTCCTATTTCATAGATTAATATTATATGGTATAGATGAAAATGTTTTCTCAATATAAAAATATTATATATTCATGTATTCATTCAACAAACCTTAATTAAAAACCTGCATGTACTACATGCCAGCAATAGAAAGACAAGAAGGAAACAGTGCCTACGTTCAAAGACATTTTATGATGTTCTACATTATAATATAAATTTTATCAACCAGTTTATAAGCACTTCAATGAAGCTGGTGGATATATCTGACATGAAAGCTGAAATAGGTATTTCTTATATTTAATTTTTCTTTGTATTCTAATTGCTTAATAAATGCTTGCTAATGAATTTATTTTTTCAATTAGATCAATTTTCTGTTGTGTTTCTTCTGTCAAAAGCAAGCAAAAATAACACTGCTCTTATTAATGAGGTAATAGTTTAAAATTAAGTGCTACCATAATGCCTTAATATCTTCTCCAGAATAATAAAGTATCTTCATCTATGAAATAAAGATGTCTTAAAACTTTAAAAATATCTATTTCTTCCACTTTAGCCTTTCTACTAGCTGCAGTCATAAAATGAAATACAATGAAAAATTGCTTTTGAAAAATTTAAAATATTCCAATTTCATATGATGGGTAGTAGCCAATAGTCCAATCAACATATATAATTATAAGGGATGTTTGTGCATAAATCGATCTTTTTGCTCAAATTGGATCTGAAAAATGAATTCATATTCTTTTAGATATCTATTTATTGCTAAAAATATAAAATTAATGCATACTTAAATTATTAAAGAAGAGCTAAACTCTTAAATAATCATCCCAGTCTTCCACAGAATTCTCATACCTTGGTAACTTTTGGGCATCATTCAAATATAAAAATACAATTTTAAAAATAAAAATCATAATCTAGAGCTAATCATTTATATATTTATTCCATAGTATAGCAACATCATATTAGTTCACCCATAATTAGAAAGACTCAATTTAAGTATGAATCAACATATGTGAAACTTTGATACGAATGGATCATAAAGAGGCTTCCTTTTCTAAGTATGTGTGTATCTGCAGACATACACAGTGTATCCTTGACACATCAAACTAAATCATTTGATGTGTGGAAATTTTTATTTTTCTTTGATTATGATACAAGTTCATGACCACAATGGACCATTTCAAAATATCCAGGTCCCAAGTGGAATTTTGTCCCTACTCTAAATTACTTACTTTAAAAAAATATAATGATTAAATGTCGTAACAATTTTGGAGGTATATAATTCATCCATGGAGTTTCCATGTGAATATTTATATGAGTATATATATGTACATATATGTTTGTGTGTACATATTATGTTAATTTATGGGCACCCATTAAGGATTAAAATTTAGAAAAATTGAAATCAATAAACATTATGCCCCATGTATATCTTATTTGAGATCATCTTTCTCCTGCTATAGCCTAATTGTGATCTATGTGCCTGTTTAGATATTCAGGTTACTCATCGTTTTGTTAATCTAGCAATTATTACAATTCGCCTTACATTCTCCTTGATCCCTTTTCCTGATTAGTATATTGTCTCTAGAAAATAGCAATAGCAGCTCCCAGGAGTTGTAATCCAAAGGTCCTCAGGGCATAACTAAACTATGGTACACTAGCTGGCAGAACAGTTGCTGTTTCTGTAGAATCAAGAAGTTGAAATTCCAGTAATTAAAATAAGTATGCAAGTTGTTGCATTCCAATTTCTTCATATATGTAGCCAGTTTGAAAAAGGCCCTAAAATACAAAATGCTCCCAAATGCAATAGCAAAATTAGCAATTACAGTGAAAATTTACACTATAACTATGTCAAAGCACAAGGGGAAATGTAAAATGTTATAGAAGTTATTGTTAAAAGCTGTCCACCTTATTATTTTAGAAAGGCTGTACTTTCTGCATGTACATATTATGGCAATAAAACTACCTACTTTGACACGTGGATACAAAACAAAGATGAAACCAAGGGAAGGGAAACTGTGGAATAATGAAAGTTTCTCTTTGATTCACCTCGTTGCCAATTTCCATGAATAGTCTCTCTCCTCCTGTGTCTTTCCACCATGCTCAATGTTCTTTAGTATGTTTTTAATCCCTTACCTTTTGCCTTAGAATGAATACTAAATATTGGTTCCAAGGCAGTAGAGTAGCATGGGCTAGGCAATTGGGGTTAAGTGACTTGGGCTCACACAGCCAAGAAGGATTTGAGACCAGATTTGAACCAAGGAACTCCCGTCTCCAGGACTGGCTGTGTTATCCACGGAGTCACCCAGCCACTCCAGTTTTCTCCTGTAGTACTTATTCCTTTCTGATAGAGAAAAGCAAACCAATAAACAAAATATAATCAGGAGATGATGATTTTAAAGTGATCCTTCCAAAAGGTATTCATTTTTTAAGAGGACATCAATGAAAATAAAATATTTTAACCAAAGTAATTAATGTCCCAAAATGTAATTTCTGGCTGGGGGAATTAGGTTTCAGCAGGAGTTCTCAAAGTCTTAGTAGTTCTCAGATTACAAGACAGGGGAAGAGAACAAGCATTTACACAGTAACCACGGTGTGCTGGGCATCATGCTAAGAACTTTATAAATATTATCTTATTAGATCCTCAGAACGACTCTGAGAAGTAGGTGGTTTGATTATCTACATTTTACGGCTGGAACAACTAAGGCAAATAGAGATGAAGTGGTTTGCCTGTCTAAATCCAAATTTGAATCCATTTGATGGGCATTTGATTCCAAGCCCAGGTCAATATCCAGGGCATCATCTAGCTACCTCCTTACTTCAGCTAGGAGTCTGCTTCTTGTGCATACCCAGCTGATCAGGTTTGATGTACCAAGGATTATTTCATTCATCAGAATTTGTTGGAAGTCAAGAAAAGGTAATAGTATATCAGTTTGCAAAGTCGTGTTTGCTACCAAAAAAGAAAGGACCACAGAGGCAGTCTCAGATATATGAACAATAATTTCAGGTGTGTGCTAAAAGGTAGAAGATGTATTAGGTAGAAATTAATAAATGTCACTGATATGGAAATAGTCCTAGTCCTTGGCAGCATCTTGTAAATGTACCCTCTTCTTCCTCCAACAGGACAAAACCAGAAACATACCTAGACAAATTGGTTCATGTCAGAGTGGCCCCAGGATACCCAGTCTAACCTTTATTTATCTTCATCAGAGTATCTCCAAGGAGTCTTAATTCTGCCCTGGGAACCCAGGACTTCTGCTACTTTTGGTCTTTTAGGGATTTTTCCAGTCCAAAGAGCCTCTTCTTGACTTTAGAGAGTCAGGGAAATGGTCGTTTCATTTTGCTCTGTTTTGAATCCATCTTTTACTATTATTTCTTCTACTTAAAACTGGTTTCTGCAAAAATTACATAAAGTGCTGAGTGATTCTACAATGCAAACTATCCTGCTATTTCTGGAAATCAGGAAGTCGGAATCATTTTCTCCACAATCACGGTACGAAGCTGGTCATATTTCATTAATTTGATTTCCGCACCATAAAGATTGTTGTATGCATACACAAGGCAGAAAGGCCTTGATCCAAATTGGTACAGCATCACAGCTTGATGAGGCAGTAATGGCAAAGGAGTATAGCATCTACTCATCCCCTTATTCTTTACTGACTCCTGACCCAATAGGAAGAATCCGAAATGTTTGGTGGAAACATTAAGTAGTGTCTCAGCTCGTCTTTCAAAAAGAGCACAGAGGACTTTTGTGCCTCAATATTCCCATCAGTTCATGAAGGTACTAACGAACACGGGCATCCTGTCCATCTCTTTGAACTGAATTTGTGCTGTGGCAGCTGTTTAGCTTCATTAATTCATGCCATGGGTTCATCTTAAGCCAAAGAAATTGAATTTAGCCTCAGTATTGGAGTTATTTTTTAAATACGTGCAATATTGAATATAATGCTCCTGGATTCACAAGTTTTACATCATTTCACTTCTTTTCTTCTGGACCTAATGCTATCTATATTCATTCAGTCAGAGGGTCTCATTTTCCTTTAGGGAGCTCTTTTTTCTCCACTTGGTCCAGCCTATAAATGAAGTGTTTTACCTGAAGTAATTAAAAAGAAGACAGCTTTAAGATTCGTCCAGCTGGCTCACTGACTGGAAAATCTTAGCCTGACCTCAGAGAAAATGTCAACCATGTACTTCTCCATTGCTATACTTGTTAATCTATATGGAGAGAATTTTTCTACTACAAAACAAACAAACAAACCCAAAAAAAGCCACAGTTCATATTTTCTATGTTTTTTAAAAACCCTTAGCTTCCATCTTAGAATCAAGACTGTGTATTGGTTCTAAGGCAGATGAGTGGTCAGGGCTAGGCAAAGGAGGTCAAGTGACTTGCCCAGGGTCACACAGCTGGATGGATCTGGGGCCAGATTTGTATCTAGGACATCCCATCTCTAGATCCACCTTGCTCCCCCAATTTTTCCAGTTATGTTTTTAAGAGAAGCTGCTCCAAAAGGAAGAAATTGGCAATAAGCACGCAGAATTAATTCATGAACCAATAGTCTATTTTCATGTGAAGTGAGAGATTTTACTGCTGAATTCCCTTTGTGTGTTTTATTGACTTTCTATATGTTTGGAATCCAATCGCTCTTTGCCCTGTATTGAACAAGATTCTGTCTCTTGGTTTCATTTTATTACACAAGCATTATATAATATCTTTATCTCATAGTATAACTGTGAAATCAAAAAACAGGTTAGGGTTCGCTAAGTATCTCCTATTTCATTTCTGGGCAGCTATAGCGGTCATGTTTAGGTCATGAGAGAGAATACTAATTACTTAGTCTAGTGATAGATGAATTATCAAACACAGAGATGCATTTCTCATTCCGGTTTGATTTAAAATCCTTGTTAACGTTTAAACCATTAAGAAGCTTGGAGTGCACACTTTAACGTTTGAAGAATTTGGATTTATTGTGTAAGACTGGACATGCCCGCCTTGTTGTCCCGTTTCTCACTTTTCCAGTTGCTACGCTGCTAATGTTGAGGATGGCTTTGAAGGCTGATGAGGGGACTTCATTTTCAAAGCCTAACTAATTCCATCTCCCACAACTGTGCCAATTCTCAGGGGCTGCATGGACCCATCAAGATCTCAAGTCCTATGCTTTATTGATGGTAAAACCCAATTATCTCCAAGGACTGGGCTTTCTAGTTGAACCTTAGCTAACTCTTCTAAAGAAAGTAGAAGGGAACTCAAGATAAAGTCGAAATTCTTACTAAATTGAAAGAAAAGGATCGCTTCTGTGACCCAAGCTGTCTGTCTTTCATGGCAAGCGAGCCATGTGAAATGCGGCAGCACCCAGGAAGTAGACCTGCATTTAGGCTCTAGTGTCTGAAAGAGATAGATGTCTGAGTGAGCAACGGAAGCCCGGCTTTGTACCACAGTCTGTAATCTCTTCATGTACACCTTTCTGTCTCAGAGTATTTTCTTGACATTTATTATTAACAATAAAAGCTGAGAGAAATGAAAGTAGCAGCTGTATTGATTCGGTAAAACTGGAGAGGCACACTTAATCGCCTGATACCTTCACCAGACCAAAATACACAAACTTCTCTCACAACCATATTCTTTCCTACTATTAAAAAATAAAAACCCAACACAGTGTTTTATCTGATTCTCCTATATTACTGGTAGAGACACATAGACTGCTGCTGTTCGTTAAAGCAATCTGGAGGAGGAAAACAATAGTATTCATTCCTAGGAGTAAAAAAAAGACAGCATTGCTTTTTATAGACACCTATTCCGAGGTACCAAGAACAATTCGGTGTGCTTGATGTGTGCAGACAATTTGCATACCATCTTATTTTTAGCAATGGACAATTTTATGATTATGTTAAACCTCATTGTACAGAAAGGCTAGATGGCAAAATAGAACTCGGGGAAATGAACTCTCCTATTGACCCGGGGAAAAGTGACAACAAATAGAACAGAATTAGATAATCCAGAAGGAAGAAAAATGATGAAGAAGACTCGGCAGAAATCTGAGGAACAATGACAAAATGTTGCAACAAAGTTAGAGTAGGAACAAAGACACTGATTATTATATTGATGGCTTTGGGATGTCACGGAAATGTCACCACTTCCAATGGTGCTCTCAAGTCTTTGCCGAGCCTTCTCTTGGTCATGAGGAAAACACTACAATTTTAGTCTATTATACATGTGTATGTACATGTATATTTTAGATGTGACCACATATATAATGTATACATATATATGTATGTTAAATGTATAAAAAGTGCCCTTTAAAAGCCCTTTAATAAATACTTTCTTACTTGTCAAGGGGAAAGAAAGGGCAGCTAAAGGCAAGACCATGTTAGAATATGAACTCCTTTGTACAAATCTTACAGAATAGGATGTTAGAAGAATGTGAGAAGTATCGCTGCATAAAACAGAAAGAGTGAAGGGGAAAACCAGTTCAATGAACATTTAGTGAGAGAACCAATTAAGCAGCCATTCCAAGGGCATCTGCAAATGCAAACGGAAGGACAACTAAAAGAAGAAAATGAAAAAGATCAGAAAAGATTTTCCAAGCATACTTTTTCATCATCAAAGACAGTGGTGACATCACTAATATTACAATACTGGATATGCTTGTAGAAATGATACTAAAGAGAACAACTGCATGAGAAGTATTTGCATTGGAAGAAAAGTCTTCAGAAAGGAAATCTGAGCAGTGCAGATATTAGGAGAACAATTCACAAATTTTCTGAAGGAAGGAAAAATACTGAAGGGGTATATATGGAGGAGGATCTTGGACTTATTAATAATATCCCCAACTGGTAAAGAAATGGATCAACAATTACTGATCTATATGCTTATTTTCCTATCAGCACAAGTGTTGGGGTGACACTCAATGGAAGTTTGGTTAGGGAACGGGCAAGATTTTACTATCACATCATTGAAATAAGTATATAGATATAACCCTGTCCTTATTTGTTAATTATTTTAAAATTTTGAATGGATAGGGCAGAATTTTGCCTTAAAGGATCGATTTTAACCCATTTTTCAAGTTCATAATTATAGGAAAAATAAATTGGTATACCAAGTGAGAGAAAAATGTTGACAACCCCTCCCCTCCCTTTCCTTTCCCTCTCCCTCTCCCTTTCTCCCTCCTCCTTCTCCCCTTACCCCCCCCCTCTCTCTCTCACACACACACACACACACACACACACACCTAATCAAGACTCTGCAAAAGTGAATCTTAACCAAGCTACTACTAAAAGGTGTTTCTAACCCTTGGACTTTAGGTTTGCTACTGCAACATTAATTTGCTCTGGTACCTTTATTTCTCCACTGGGTTCTACATTTTCCTCTTTCAGTATCTCCTCAGGTGGGAAAAGAGTTGGACACTCATGGTTTCCATGACAATGCACACACACACACACAAACATACATGCACGCGTGCATCCAGGTATGTACTTTTAAAATAAATAATCCCCTATTACAATACACAGAAATAAACACAAACTTTAGGTCATAAAAATAATTGCTTCAGATAAGAATCAGAGTTGGACTCCATGAAACTATCTTTTACATCTGTATCCTTGTGGAATGGAAAATATTTCCTATGATGCCATTTGTGAAGATGTGTCTGTAACAACTTTTATCTGTGTTGTAGAAAAGCCTCCAGAACTCAACACCGCATTGAAGTCACCAGATCATTTGATGTGCCATTCTTCTGTGAACATCATGAACTCTCTTACTGGACATATGGCTTAGAGTTTCAAGGCAACTATCGAGGTTTGGAGCCAACAGAAACAGTCGTGGACGTTGAGTCCAATACTTTCATTTTAAGTGTGGAAACTGAGGAAAAGAGATGGTTAGTGGCCTATGTAGAATCTCAAAGCTCACCAATGGTTGAGGCATCATTTGAATCTGGATCTTCCTGACTCTTAAGGTCAATGCCTAAACCACAATGAAATAGTGCCCTATAGTTTATTTACGAGGAAAGCCAAGTCATCACAAATTCCTCAGGTTCCAAGTCTTATGTTCTTTTTCTCTACAAAATGTAAGAGCTTGGGTATTCTTGATATGCTTTTTCTACCTGCACTGACTGTGGGAAATTTGATTTGGTGCATTATTACTTATTAACCAGTCTTAGCCCTTCATATATATTTTGAAGATAACATTCACTAGATGGCTGTATGTGTGTGTATATGTGTGTGTGTGTGTTGCATAAAGTCAAACTCTGTTTCAGTGTTTTGGGTCTGGATTAATCATGGCAGGCAATAGGAGGTTAATAACCTAAAATTTCAGTTTTATCAGCCTTTGCCATGCCAGATGCCTGAAAGAACTGGTAAGTAGCTTTATTTCTTTGTTCAAGATTTTCCAAAAATTCAGAATAGGAATGAAACAAAGCATAGAGGTGATGTAATGGATAAACTTGAGTCAGAAAGACCCAAGTTCAAATCCATCCTCAATTACTAGCTTTGTTACCCTGGGCAAGTCACTTAAGCTCTCTTTGCCTCCATTTCCTCAACTATAAAATGGGGATAATAATAGTATCTACCTCCAAAAGTTTCTAAGGGAGGATCAAATAAGATATCATTTTTAAAATATTAAATGCAGTACCTAGTCGATAAAGGAGCTTATTTCTTTCCCCTCACCTCCAATAAATACACAGGCTTTGAGCCCCCATCACTGTAACAAACGTAACAAAGGGATAGAAAGAACAAAATGGTAGAGTATAACATGTTGGCACACTTAATCATCGTCAGGATATTTCCAGATTGTTACAAAGTTCTTAGCTTCTCCTGTCATTAGAAGGAACCACTTCAGCTTTGGATTTCTGGACTCTTTAAGAAAAGATGGCAATGTAGTGATGCTGACCACAGTAGAGAATCTCCAGTTTTTCAGCTGGCTCCGGTCTAGAATGGGAATGATTTAGAGGTGACTAATATCAGGCTAAGGGTCTGGTTTTCATCAGCTCCTTCCCTGGCAGCACCTCCTGGATGACAGTTTCGTGTTGTGAGCTGAGGCTGTAGAGCGGGTTTGCAAAGGGGCCATTAGGAGGATGGCGTGTCTGTAACACACAATGGCAGCCATGACACAATTAAAGGCGGTCACTTCCGCTGGGACCCAAAGGAGAAAAGGCTCGCCAGCGGAATGGCTCTGGAGGACAGCTCGTTTCCCAGGGAAGTGTCCAGAGCTCCATCGATAGGGCCTGGGCCGCTGTGCCCGCTGAGGTCCATGGAATGATCCCGCGAGAGCAAAAGCAGCCAAAGAAGACAAAGACGGGCAAAGTGCGCCCAAGTGCTCGCTTCTCGCTCTGATCCGAGGCCTGCAGCACTCATTCGAGATGAAGATGCTCTCGGACTGCGGCATTCCGAGGGCTCTGAAATGGCTAAAGCACTAACGGGAGAGAACAGCATCTCCTCTTCTACAGCGAGCGTCTGATGACGCGTCGCCCGTGTGCGGAGGGAAAACGTTATTTTGTAACGACCCTGAATGACGTCTTTAAAACCCGCCCCGGAACCACTGTTGAACTTCCGGCACTGCTCTAGCAGCGTGAATAGCCTTGATCCCCGGGGCGCCTTGGAGGAGCTGTGCGTGGGGAAGCAAAGCCCCGAATGCCGGCGTGCCGAGTGCTTAGAGTCTGTATTAGAAGCATGCCCACTGCCAGAGCTCCAAAGGTAGCCCGGCTATTTGGGGCGCCCTGCCGCCGGCCAGCTTGCAAACACTGCCCAAACATAGACATTCTCTCCACTTGATACTACAAAATACAGACGGCACCCTTGCCCAAAATTGCACTGGCTGGCTGGCAGCGCCCTTTTAGCTCTGCATTCTGCAGCCCCGAGCTTTCACAGCACGGCCACGTGCTCCACACAGGACCCCGGCCCCGGTGACTAGCTATTAAGGAAAGGGACGTTGGACGCTTAAGGGAGAAGGAACTCCTGGAGCTCTGGCGCCCCATGGCATGGCTTCCTGTGGATCCTGAGACGTGGAATGGTGTGCGGATGCCACTCTTCTAGGGGAGGCGACCCGTTGGGAGTTTAAGACATAGAGTTCCCGTCCTACTAAATGCATTAAAAAATAAAAACGCAAGACGTCAAAGACCTGCGGGCCGGCGCCTTCTGGACGCTCTGATGCTTCCTGGAACAACCCATGTGGGCAAGAACGGCCCGTGTCAGATACAAATCATGACTTGTGAGAGAATTTTTTAACTCATCATGAACCCTGACTTGTAGAAGACCTACACTCAGCGCAAGGCATAGAATCACAAGAATGCTATAGCTAGAAAACGCCTTCGTTTTGGCTGAGGAAACTGAGTCCCAGGCAGGCAAAGTGCCGTGTTCAAAGGTGAATACGATGGAGCTTGAATCATGTGGACTGATCAGTTCAGAGTTGTCTTCCCTAATTCATTACCCAGAAAACAAACCCCAAAGCTGCACCCACATGCATTGTGATTCCCCAGAAGGTGAACATAGAATGGACACAACATCTCTGAACATTGGGGGATTCAGTGTATCCTTCATAGGTACAATGACGGAGAGAACAATCCCTGAGAACGGCACCTCACTCTAACTGGTTTCTGGGAAAGATGGGAGAAAGATACACGGTTCTCCTCACTTCACCATTTGCCTGGGGGCTATCACAATATTCCTACATTTCCTGCAATATTGCCTGAGACGGAGCAGGGAGAATAGATTTTCAATTCACATTTGGAAGAGTTTCTAACCCAACATTAATGAGAAATTAAAGCATTTCTTATTGATTGTGTATGCCTCTGTAATCACTGCATCAATAACATAATATAATTCCTCTAAAAGCACTTACATAAAAAAGAATAAACATGAAAAAATGGCCACACACAATCTGCTGGAAATACAATTTCCACGATGCTTAACTAGAACTATATGCTCTTATATTTAGAGGACAAAGATATAGAGCAAAGTGACTCATTCATCCAACTAATGAAATGAAAGCAAACTAACTCTTTGAAAGAATGCTTTACTGAAATAATTCTTGCTTCTTTGATTTCTCCTTTATTTTTGGATAACAATTAAGTTGGACTTTAAATAAAATATACACAATTTACAAGCCCACATCTTCATAATAATTCTAAAAGGGTACTCACCATGTACAATCAGGACATATTCTGCGCTGCTTTGGCCAATAGTGTTTGTTGCTTCACATCGATATGTACCATTATCCGTTTTGTTTAGGAAAATAATATTTAGCTCCCTACCACTCACAACCATTCGGTCTGGATCTGGTAATTCTCCACCGTCCTTTGTCCACAAAACTGGTTCTGGCCTATTGAATACAAATATGGATGCAGATATGTTAGAATGAAGAAAAGTTAGGGTTTTTTTTAGTATTTTAAAAAAATTAATTTATTTAGAATATTTTTCCATGGTTACATGATTCATGTTCTCTCTCTCCCCTCTTCCTTCCCCCCTCCCAGAGCTGACAAGTAATTCCACTGGGTTATAAAGAATTAGTTTTAATTACATTATATATATATATATATATACTTCTCGGAGTCACTCCAAATCCCCTGAAAATTGACTTTCATTCAGGCAATACTAGTTGTTAAAGGGTATAAAAAACCTACCATGCTTGACTCCTATTTGTGAGGAGTTTACTAGTAGTAAAGAGAAAAAAGTAAAAAAAAAATGTGAAGTAGTACAGAGAATTATTTTTTAAAAAATGAATCGAACTGGATACTCTCTATTCATATGAAACGAAACATGTCCAAAACACAATTTATTATATTTCTGCCCAAACCGTCTCATTTTCCAAAATTCTCTCATACTCCCTGGCTCTTGTGCTGAAACTATAGTGTCATTCTGAGCTCCTAACTAATGAATCCCATAGATCTTATCTGTTTTCATCTTCTTATTTCTCACTTTACTCCATATATGCTGCCTTTTGTCCTTAGTCACAATCAACATTCTGGCTCAGGCTCTCACTAGTCGACTATTGGAATATAAGGACCTTCTGCTCTGTCTCCTTTCCTCAAGTTTCTCCCAACTTCATTTCTTCCTCCTCAGCTGCCAAAGTTATCTTCCTAAAAGAGAAATCTGACCGTCTCAGCCCATTATTCCATCAACTACAATGGCTCTCAAGGACCTCCAGGATCAAATAGAAAATGGGTTTTTCCAACCCCTTGCAGCCTTGCCCTTCCTTCTTCCACATTCCTCCCTTCCATAGACACTATGATCCCCAAAGGCTGGCCTTACTCTTCCCCCAATATGTCACCCTTCCAGTTTCTTTCTTGGCTTTTCACTGGCTCTTCAAGATGACTATAGCATTTGCTTTCTGGTTGGTTCTGTTTCACTTTCCTGGCTTACTTCAGGTCTCAGATAAGACCCTGCCTGCTTCAGGAAGGCTTTCTTTGCCCCCGTCCATGCTAGTGCCTTCCCTCTGAGACTGCCTTCCATTCACTGTTTTTAGATTATAGGTACACGGCTGGTGGCATTCTCTCTCTCCCATTAAAATGGGAGTGGCGGGAAGGCAAAGGCTATTTTTACATTCCTACTATTTAGCACAGTACCTGTAGGAAGTAAGCATTTAGTAAATGCTAGTTGACTTGGACTAATTAATTAACTAGAAAAATAAAGCAAAAATCAATGTTTATCTAATTCTACTTTACCAAGTTAAAACTGTCACAAGCTAATGAATTTGTTGCAAGGAGCAGCCCCGTTACTGTATGTCCTGTAGAATGCAATGCTCCTTGGAGCATTATACCTGACTTGTTATTTGGCAAGAAAGTATCAAATTTATATATTACAAGAACTTATGGAGGGCTTAATTAGGCTCAATGCGTGTGTATATACACATTTGTATATACATGAATACCTTCATGGACAAAGGGATGTGCTTGTAAGCATAGAGAACTTATTAATAAAAAATATACAGAATAAAAGTAAATGCCTTGATATATATATATATATATATATATATATATATCACCCATTACACAATATTATATGGAGGGTTTGTGTAATCATACCGTTATATGATATGCATGTCACCAATCACACACATTACATAGAATGTTTGGGTTTCTGCATGTAATATAAGCCTTACTTAGTGCCTTTCTCAAAGCTAAAGAAAAACGTTTTTCTAACAAGCTTGTATTCAGGGAAAGCAAGTGAAAGTAGGAATTAGAGGCAAATGGAGGGCTGGAAACATGATTAGATATTAGAAAATGTGATTAAATAAGTTCGAGTCAAACCGGGGGAAAGGACTTGTGTGGTAAAGGAAATGAGAGAAAATGGAACAAAGTGTGCACATTTTTATCATTATTCTGAAGCAGCGTCTGAATAAATAGACGACTGGCAAAATCCTAAATGAAGGCATTCATTGTTCAGAAAGCAAAGTTTGGGGAAAGCTCTTTAAGATAATCCCATTGTGCAAATAACTCACATTCCCGTTATTTAGAGTCCAGAGGCTCAAACCATTAACACTTCTAAGCCAGTCTCGTATCCCTTATTTAATAATTGCCATTTACATGTTAAAATTTCAAGACTGCAATACTGAACAGTTCATGGAGGAAAAATCCTTAAAAATCAGAGTTCTACCGAAATGTCTGAAAGTAGCAAAGACCTTCGGGATCATCGAGTACAAGAGCGTGATGTAAATATATACATCTGTTCATATATGCTGCCATATGTGTAAAGTATAGTTGGAGAATCTGAAATATATATATTTACATGCATGTATTTGTATATAAACAAAAAGATATAATCAGAACAATTGTAGGTACTTATAAGACAACATCAAAGCATAATCGATCTTGGGTTCTTCACAACCAAAGGCACTTCCCAATATTTCTTGTATCTATAGATACCAATACACAGTTTGGTTTAAATGGGAGATCGAGTATCTTCCAATTTCAATACATTTTTGTATGGCTGCGTTAGATTTTAGCATCTATATCCTGCTCTCCTAGCACAGGGACCGACACGTGGTAGTCACTTTAGAAACGCTTGTTGATTGATTAAAACAACCTTGACTTCATAGCGGCTGTTGAGTGGGCTGCAGCAGACTTCCATCAACGATGTGCACATGAAAAATGGGAAGGCAGGCTATCACTAAGGACAAGCATGACCAGAAGAGCTGGTGGGTCAGTCGTGTAGAAAAAATGAAGACTAACAGATTGAAAGCCTGAATGCTGCACTGCTGTTCATGAAATATTAAAAGAACCCCAGAGGAAGGCATCCATCACATTGGGTAAGGAACTCCATGGAGACTTTAGAGACTAGCTGTAACATAAGAGAAAGTGGGCACAGTTTGCCATCTACACAGGTGAAGAGTAGTTATCAATGAGCTACATCAGTGATCCATTGGAGGCATAGAAAAGAATTTCCTCCTATTTTTATTGATAAGGAGACAAAAGTTACACAGTTTGCCCAACGTGTAGTAATAGAGCTGACACTTGAATGCAGAGCAGTACTCTTGCTTCCCCTGTTATATCCTAATGCACCCAAAATGAAGATTTGGGTTGGATTTCCATAGGTCATTTTTGTAAAAGTCCATTCTCTTTCTATTTAACAAAAGTGTGCATGCATGTGCACATGGGCAAACATACTCATTAGCCATGGATGGGCCTCTTTTCTCTTGGGGGAAAATGCAGAAGAAAATCATCAAAGGAATTCCACAGTAAAAGTCAGGGTCCAAGCTAACCAGAGCAGAACTTTTCACTGTTCTCTTTATGACAAAATCTTCCAGGTAGCAAAGGTTATTTATTAACGCTGGGAAATGCAATTAGACTGGACTTGGGGTTATAGTTTAAACATAAAGAATTAAGTGCATACATCTCAACCTAGTGCTTAAAATGCTTAAGCCTCCGATTTTTTTGTACAGAAATGTGAAATGATCTACCAGGTTGTGGTACGATTTGTGTTTAGCCCTAGAGGGCCCTAAGGCACTCTCTAATTGGAACCCAAGAATGATCAAGTTCCTTCTTGCAAATGAATAACAATCTTCCCTGCTGTTAATGTGACCAAAACCTATCATTTAAAGAGTAGCTTCTTTTTTGAGAAGGCTCAAGACAGAATAGCAGCCAGGCACCAGGAATAAGTAGAAAATGAACAAGTTATTAGGTAGTATAAGATGAAAATTAATAAAATTCTACAGTTAATAAATTAGCATAGTTATTCGAGAAAACTCATTATAAGCCCATATAACTGAAAATGTAGAATATTCCAAAGGAAAAAAAATTAATTTCCCTACCACCGCCACCACCACCACCAAATCAACATTATTAAAAATGTATTTTCTCTCTCATTCCACCTGATATTGAATTTTGGGGAAGCTTTTAATGCATACACATTCACTCACACGCACACCATCTTTATATGATTGAAGCCTTCCGTAAAAGTGAGATCGAATGTTAGTTGACTTGGACCACGAGATTTTTTGTTCTATTTATCACTTGGGGTTTCATATATGCTTTTCATTCTCCTACTTTTTAAATAGTTTTTTGATTCTAAACTTTTTGACTACAATCCTTCTCAGTTGAAAATTAAATGTTCTCCAATATATGTCTATTTACTGTTATAAATTCCATGCACATATTATCCTTGCAGACATTATAAAGCTTACAAAAGGCAGCATGGCATAGTGCCACCCAGAATTGGTCTGTGAGTCCAGAAGACTTAGCTACAAGCCTCTCTCCAGCTACATATTAACTGGATGACCCTAGGCAAGCAACAATATTTTAAATACCTCAGACTGCAATTTGCAGAGAAGGTGACAGCCTGCATTAGGCAGAGAGTGAGTTAGTTTCTGCCCTACGTTAATAAAAATCATAGAAAGGGACTCTGGCCCTACGAAACTTACACAAAAATGTTATTTAAAAGAGTAAGATAAGGAAGAGGGAGTATTTATTCGATCTTGGAGTATATAAGAGATGCTAGATTTTACTGAGGAGAAAAGCTGGATATATTCAGATCTTTGCTGTGGGAAAATCCCTTTGGCAGCCATGTGAGTGATGGAGAAGAGACTTGAGACCAATCCGAAGTCTGTTTCTAATAGTCAGGCAAGATGCGATGAGAACCCTCTCTAGAGTGGTGGATGAATGGAGAGGGAAGGGTCAGATGGAAGAGGGGTGGACATAGGAGGAAAAGTACAGCTGGCTGGCTATAAGGGGTGAAGGAAAGTGAGAAGTCAATGACGACACTGGAAGAATGGTGGTGCCCCAACCCGGAATAGAGGAGCTTGATGGCTGGGGAGAAAAATACTGTGATAACATATGCATAGTTTGGCATATCATGGATCTCGCATTCTGTGCAATTCACCCGGGTTCATCCGAAGTACAAAAGAAGAAGGACCACAGAGTGGGTGGGCTTTGGAGAGGTGACTGAATGTGACCATGAGATGACTGGGAACGAACCGGACAGGCATGCGTTTTGTTCTTCCCTTCCACAAGAATTGCCCTAAGAGTAACGAGGTAACAGTTAGGACATACATGTGTTAGAAGTTGTTCTCTGTCTCAGAAGGTAGGAAATGGGAGTTTGTATAGTGGGCGGATAGCATCTGTTACCTGCTAGTTGCTCTATAAGTGCTTTTAAGACCAAAAGATAGTCCCTGACTCAAAATAATGGAGCAGATAACATGCAAAGACACACACACACACACACACACAAAGCAAACTATATACAAGATAAGTAGGAAATAATTAACAAGGGGAGGCACTGGAATTAAGAGAGTGTGAGGGAAAATTTCCTTTAAAAGGTGACATTTTCCTGGGGACTGTAAGAATGGGGTAGAGATCCAGAAATAGATGTTTGGAGTCTGAAGGAGAGGGTGGGGGCGGGGAGGGGAGCAGGGAAAAGGAGCTGAGGATGCTGGGAGAAGAGGAGATGGCCGGACTTCCAGTTTGGGAAGCAGAGAGAGAAGAGTGTTTTTGGAGGGTCAGAGAGTGATTCTGATGCCACGAGGACAAAGAAGCGGATCTCATCTTGCTACATACCTGTCTCCAGCTAGAAAATCCTCTACAAGATCCCCTCACCATAGACTTCTGCTACTCCAGACTGACCAAGAGTCAGCTGGACTCTGAGGCAGGGGCCAATCTGCCCTTTCACCTGGGTCTCTTTCCCTTTTTACCTTCCCTGGTTTGATAACAAGATTCTAGTTTAAGTTAGAGTAAAGTTAAGAGATGAGGAAACAGAGTGTTTGGGCAAAAGGCATGGAGGCACGACTGGATTTCAAACTCTGTTGAATTAAATTGTAAGGGCTCTCCTAATTCCCTCCATCCTGCTTCTTGATCCCTCCTACCTTCATTCCCTTTCCCCTTCAAATACATTTCCATTACTGTCAGTTAGAGATTGGTTAGAGGATTCCTAAAGGCTAGAGGGTGGGTGGGTGGGCACAAGACCCAAGGCAAAGCCTTTGTTTCATCTGGGGCTCACAACAAACACCCTTACCTCTGAAAAGGACTGTCTGGGATATCACATCCGCCCAGCAGTCTGAGCCCACATTCCAGGAAGAGAAGGCTGACAGATCTCTTCTCTTTCTCCCTGTAAGATCCATAGCCCTGAACTCAGCCAGCCTGGGGGAAGGAGAGAGACAAAGCCACCTCTCTACAGACCTTTCAGTTTCCTCACACCACCTTCACCTCCATATTTCCTTTCAACCTCTCACATCTCCATTCAGTGGGATAAACCTTGTTACCCCTCTCCATCAGTAAGAGAGCAGAGTAATCTCCCTCCACTTTCTCTCTCCTCCTTCCTCCTCTTTTACTGGACTTAAAGGAAGCCAAAGAGGTCAGCAGTTGAAACAGAGGAAAGAGTATTCCAAGCCTGAGGACAACCAGAAAAAATTCCTGGAGCCAAGGGATGGATTGTGCTTTGGTAGACTAGTCAGGAGGCCAGCTCCACTGGCTTAGAGAGTTCATGTTGGGGAGTGAGGTAAAATTACAAGGAGGAAAGGGTTGGGTTACAAAGAACTTTGAATGCCAAAGACCTTTAGGAAAATCACTTTAGTGATTGGATAGAGGAGAGATTGGAATGGGGAGAGACCTGAGCTAGACAGACCCACCAGCTGGCTATTACAATGTTACAGGGGTGAGATGATGAGGGACTGAACTGGAAAGGTGGCGGTGTTAGAGGAAAATTGGAGAGAGAATGGCATATTTGAGAGACATGGCAAAGGTTAACTTGACAGGTTTCAGCAACAGATTGGATATGGAGGATGAGAGAGAGTGAGTAATCCCAGATTTCCAATTGAAAGAACTAAGAAGATGGCATTGTCCTCTAGAGTAGTAGTTTAGTAGGTTTTGATTTTTAAAAAGATGGATCTAATCTTAGCCTGAGGACAAGCTTAGCTTTGGTTATCTCAGTGAGTTGATTTTGATTAAAAAATTATTCCTCTCCCTTTTCAGGGAAGGATACAGTCATAAACCCTAGCCAAATAAACCAAGGGCCACCAGGGAGGAATCCCCACACTGGGTAAGGAACAAGCCTAGCAGAGATGTCACCACACCCAGTAAAGACTGGTCACAGAAAATACACTATTCAGACTTTACACTATGCTAAGAATTTATGTCCCAGTTTCAGCCAATGTACTCATTTACCATCATGTTTCTCTAACTCTGTACGCTTCGGCCTCATAGGAAAAACGACCAATATCTGGGATCTTTTGGAAGTTTTTGAAGTTCCCTAATGAAAGAATCTCAGCAGAATGACAGATGCTGTGGTCCTGATTAGTTTGCATCTGATTAACATCTCTGGTGTGTCCGTTGTTGATTGAGTCACTCCATCAAATCTGCTCAAAGTATAAGTAGAAACTCAAAGTAGCAAACTGGGACTCCACATCCCCAAACACTGAAAATCCACACTTATTGTTCAGAAGCCAGGAGAAACCAGAAGTGAATGGTGTCAGAGAGCGGATCTAAAGACCTCCATTTCTGAGACTCTCTCTCTAGTGCCTGAGGAATCGAGGGATCACTTGAGGGTGAAGCTTAGTGCAGAGTTATGTTCTCACTGGATGAGGAGGAGTTGTGGGCTATGATTGGGGAGTGCCAAGAGTTGGACGCAACGATTTCTGAGCCCCTCAAAAGAGATTTCAGGAGATCAAACTTCCAACATCATTTAAAAGAATTCAATGGGGTCACCACAGAGTCTACCTTTTTGTCTTGATAGTGAAAAATAACTGAAGTGTCCAGCCTGTGTAAACTTCCAAATGATGAATAAAAGAATTAAGGTGGACCAGCAGAACGTACTGAAATCCAGGACGCTTTGGAGTATTTATTGGGCAGTGAGCAGTTTTGGTATTGAGCGTACATACGGCAATGGATACTAAGAGATCTGAAGCCAGAAGTAAGTGCTTGACTCTGCTGTGGACTAGCATTAAGAAGGTCAAAGACTACGTGCACAGAGCTACATTTTAACGTAGAGACAGAAAGCAGCCCACTGACCTGTATTCTGATGAGGGCCAAGTCATAGACTACTTACCAGAAATGAGGAGCAAACTTAACCAACTACAGATATCAGTCAATTAAGAACGCTTCGTGTGCAAGTCCTGTGGCCCATTGGCCATGAGTCCAAAACATAAAGCTACCTGGAGCCTTAAATTGATGGAAGTGTAGCTGAAATGTGGAACTGCGATGAAGGGTGTGCCATCAGAGGAAGTGGACTTTTTTTCATTTACCTGATTCCCCTTTTGAAAGGAGCGTGTCCTCTGCTCTCATTCTCTCATAGAAAGGCTAGCGGCACCTCTGCAGAGATTTAGGGGTGTCCCCAAGAGTTTGGGGTGATTTTTACTGGCTTAATCTCCTTTTGACTATCTCTTTAGCAAATAAAAACTCCTCTATTCACTATGTGGTTGGCCAGATGGAATCAATTAGAGAATGTTTACCACATGCTCCAAACTTTCTCCAAGGCATTTCCATTTTATGTCTTCATGACTGCCGTGTGGAGAAGTCCATTGATGGAATTCTGTAGAATTAGAGAGCCTGGACGCCCTGGCCAGTTCCCCCAGTGCACGTGGATGACTTGTGGCAGGAATCGTTTCATGAATAAGATGTGCAAGAAGTGACACGAGTCATGAAGTGAGAGACCCTTGAAGACTTAACTTTGTCCTCTAGCAGGCATGTTACCGTGGAGACAACTGGCAGGACTTGGAGCCATTCGAAGGCAGTCCTGCATCTGCTTTTTAGCTGAACAAACACATCAGGAAGCAGCGCCTTCTCCCTGACACACCTCACTGTCAGCGCTAGAGGGTGATTTGGGACTTGGGTCAAGAAATAAAATGTGAGATATTAATGAATAGATTTTGCTGACCCTAAATTGCAGCAGTCAATAGCTGTAACATTATATGCCAGGCACTAGGATTGTGCTAAATCCTTTATAACTGTCATCACGTTGGATCCACACAATTCTAGGCACTAGGAGCTATGATTATGTCCATTTTACACACGAGGAAACTCAGATGAATAGGTTAAATTCATTACTCAGGCTTACACAGACAAGAAGCATTTGAGGCTAGATTGGAATTCAGGCCTTTCTGACTCCAGCGCCAGCATTTTATCCAATGTGACATTTCCCTGAAGTGTGGACTTGTGCCCCACCAGTTCCCAGGAAAATACGACTAAATCCCGCAGCGAATGTGGGGAATATAAACATTAGAGCATGCAGGGGCTCGTCTCTACAGGTTTAAAAAAATAACTCTTTCTTAAAACAAGCAATTTCATCCAGTATGCACAAGCTTTCCCAGCCAGGAATCATCAAGCTTTACCGCTTGTAAAGAAAGGGGCGTCTTTGTCAATGGCTTCCTTGTCAGGATCCTCTTTGGCCAAGGTATAGAGTTGGAGGTATTTAAGGAGCTCCAGATTCAAAGGTTGCTCCCCTTAGAGAAACTACTGTGTGAATGCTTCCGTGGCACACTATTGAATGTTGAGGAAAAGAGCTTTCTCACCGCACCTCTGCCCCAGTGGAGTCGCAGCCTTCGCGTTGTATCTTCTGGGGTTTGGGTAGAGCCCTCGTGACCATCCATCTAGGCTTTAGAGGCTCCGAAGATAACAAGACCTAGAGCCCCACAACCACTTTTTCTCTTGGCTAAAAGATCGGGAGAAGGAGAGCTGCTGCCCAGCTGTGGCTTCAGGTCAGAGATGCTCTGATAGAAATAAGTAACGGTGCGGTGCTTGTGTTCCTTGACAAGATCTTCAGCACAGTGAAGACATCGTGGTGTGCAGGAACACACCAAGGAGCAGGAGCCGTAGCCCACTGATTAAAAGCCCTTCCCTATCAAGTGGCTGAAAGACTGGGCATCCTGCCAGTTTACAAAAGAGCCACAGAGAGCAGTCAGGACCCTACAAAGACAATACATTGCATCCATCTATTGCCTGTTGGGAAGTTCGTTAGACACCCTCAGGAGGAAAAGGAAAAGAATCCTGGAGTCAGCCAAGTAGATTTTGAGAAGAGACCAGCGGCAGAGAGAACATCAGAACTCAAATGATTAACAAGATGAAAAAAAGCCACTGGAAGCTTCTAGAAAGTCAGAAAAATCAGCTGCGTCTGTCTCAGTTCCAGGAAGAATGACTGTTTAGCTGTTAGAGAGAAATGGGGCTAAACTCAGACACTCCCTACTCTGCCTAGTATTCTCATTGATCCAGGGAACAGAGGAAACTCAGAGACCTTTGAGAGACGTAGCAGCTGGGGAGCCCTGGCCAAGTCACTCAACAACCATTGGCTTCAGTTTCTTCATCTAAAGAAATGGAGTAATCATCATACTTTTATTATAATAAATATATTTTATATTTGAAATAGATTGTATATATAATATTAGAAATACATAGGAATAATACAGATTTCACTCAAAAATATAAAATAAATAAATTATTATAATAAAAAAGGGTTGTTGTGCGGATCAAGTGAAGAAGAGCTTAGCGTAGTCTCCTGCACGGGCTGTATCAATACTATTAGCGAGGGCTATTTTTAGAAATTCTGGGTAGACGCTAAGTCACCAGGCTTCGGGAGGCCAAAAGGAAGGCTCTTCCTTGCCAAACATTACCGGGTTAGACATTTGGTGACTGTTAGCTTCCATAGAGCCTAAAGCCAGAAACGGGGAATTTGAGCTAACGTCAGGCTTGGGATGGAGACTACACAAGAGGTCGAGGCTTCTGAAAGGGAGCCTGAGCGCCTGCTAAGCCCAGAAGGTCAGGGCAGCAGGACCAGACTCTTGGGCGAAGGCCAAGCACGTATAAGGAGTGGTTGCAGCCCAACGTTACTGGTTGCACTAGGATAGATAATGAGCACTTCGTGTGTAATTGCACCTAGCAATATGACATGCTGAACATGCGTGTATTTGCTGTGAATGGTTAGAGTGAGCATCATATGCCTTTGTCCATTTTTGCATCAATTAATAAGCCAGTCAAATATTTCTTGTGCTCACTCCGCGTCCCACGTGGTGTTATATATCGAGGATCAAAGTGCCCGCCCTGAAACAATGCATCTTCCTGTGTCTCTTTCCTAAATGGCGATCGAATGCCATGGAGACTATCTGTAAAGCTATTGCTGTACATTGCTGCATTTGCAAGAGAAGACGAGGGGCAGGAGCCTTTTACAACCTGATTAAAAGATGCTTTCCCCAAACAATTCCCGCCTCCTTTCCCCGCTATGCCCGCTCTGTACTTTTTAAACTGGCTAAGAAGCTGGTCCAGACTGCCCTGTCAGCAGACAGTTTCCCCCAAAGGGCTGCAAGTATCCTGTACCCTCAAACACGCATCAGCTCGGGAGAACTGAAAGGGAGATGGAGATAAGAAAGGAGAGGGAGAGAGGCAACTGGAGAGAGTGAGTATTGACTCATTCACCACTTCCTTCATCTCAGCAGTGGCCAGCAGCAGGATAATGCTTGCTGCTTTTGTGATTGAACTGACAAAGACAAAGCACATAAAACTTGGTGGTGGAAAAAAGTATTTCCTAAAGCTGTGAAGGAAGCTGCTCTATGTTCGTAAAGTCTCTCAGGAGCTCCTGGATGTTGCTTCAGAGTAAGGGGGGGGGGAGGTTGGAGGGGATTGATTCTATGGGGAGTTAGATAATTATTTTTTATTATTGATTTTCTTGTCAAATGTGAAAGGGAACAAGTATGGGAGCAAATATAATATTTTAAAAAGCCTCCATTCCTTGTGCATGACACGTGTACTGTCAGCCATTGATACATAAAACCATCATCGAACTTCTTTTACTGCTCACCTAAATGTGATTAGTTTTCATTTGACTCATTCTATTTCAAAAAGAAGTCCCTGGGCAGTGCCTGAATTGAAGAATCATTTTTCTCTAATATCTATAAACTTTATTTTGAAAATATGTGTCATCGAATCTAAGTGATGATAATATTGATTTGATTTATATATTGGGATGTCTTGTAGAGTTGAAAATATCCAATACTCCAAGTATTATATTGGTAAGATTTATTCATAATAAAACTTGAAACAAGGGAAGAAAAAGCGCAGTAAAGAAAACTCACTTTGCCAGCTTTGCACAGGGGAAAAAGAGAGAGGGGAGAGGAATTACAAAAACTTATACACAAAAGTGAACCTGCAACATGGTGGAGAAAGGCAAGGGATGCTGGAAGATGAAAAGGCATTCTGGGAGATGGAGTCCAAAGGTACAAGATTTTCCAATTATACAGTCTCCATAGGCATTTGATTATTGGGATAAAAACAAAACTTCTATTGCTCTATATTTCTGGTTATGATATAATTATAATGCTATTATTATCCTCATTTTATTATTGAGAAAAGTTATACAAACAGAGGTTAATTGATTTCCCCAGGGCCACATAGTTAGTAAGAGCTAAGGCTATATTTGAACTAGCATCTTTCTGATGCCAGGCCATTGTGTCACCCAACTACTTTATAGAATTTCTCATGAAAATTGGATACATATATGAATTTGGAAGTTAAGGCATTGAAAAAAACCCTTCAGAAGCACACTGAAGTCTCCTGGTGAGAGGTCAAGATTTTGGTTGGAGAGAAAGCCTGTGAGGCAGGCACTGCACTCACTGAGAAAGGAACCTGTCCAGGAGTCAGTAGATGATAACTGCCGTGATCTGGACTGAGCGATGAATTTGGATGAGGTAACCTTAGAGGAAGATAAACTGCTGAATGATGGAAAATTCAGTGGAGAGCAAATTGATCCATTATTAAAAGATATGGAATAAAGTATAGCTAGTTCAGGAAACAGTAGGAAATGGTGGTGAGAGAATCATGTCATTCAGAGGGAGGCAGATCTTAGTGCCAGAAGATGGAAGGGCTGGGAAAATGGCATTGGAGAGATCTGTCTGAAGGGGAAAGGAATAGGGAAGTAGGTAGTTGGGGATGAGGACTGGTATTTATACTTTGTTAAATGGACTTCAGAATCATTCGGATAAGGTGAAGACCTTATGGTATGGCAATATAAGGGGATATTCATTTCTCTCACTATTTTTGGACACTGAAGACTATATGGGAGTTAAAATGGAAGCCAAGAGGAGTGGAATCTTGTCCCTTGACAAGTGCCTAGAGAAATGTCTTGGGGGTGACCACCAGGCCTGGTTAGAGAACTCACTAAAATTTGATGGAAGCTGGAAGATGGGTAGCTGATCCTGTTCTGCAGAAATCCTCAGTTTACGGAATGTTAACATTTCTAGTTCTAATTTATTTTAAAGTGTACGTTTGCTTTAGTTTTCCATTGGATCATATTTATATACTCTCTTCACTCTACTGTTTCCTGCTTAAAATCATTAGGTGTTACATTAATTTCCTGACCAGTCAGGGTATATTATGAGATTTCCTATCCCTATATAATCCACTCCCCCTGAAAATCAACGAATTTATTTTTCTGTTTGTGGTCTGAAAATCCCAATGATTCTTACAGGCATCTTCAAGTCATTCAGTTACTTTAGATAAGCACAAAACCATATTTAAGCTTCACCATGTATACTTTAATGTAGCAGGATTATAGGCTTTTTAGAATTAGCAATCAATGGAGTCCATGTAGAGTGGCTAATTCAATCCTACTTGTTCCATTAGACTGAAAGTGGAAACTATGATTCTGACTTTCTCTGCTCATCTAAATTCTTAAATCAGTTATTGCGGTAACACACACTTTCAAGTGGGAGGAGCCTCATTATATTAAGGACTATATTCAGATGAAATGATAGCACTAGGAGATGACATAAGCATTAGAGGTACAACCTCAACAGCTACGAGGAAAATGTGCCACTTCACTTCTATCTTTGATTATTCCAGAGATACTCACTTGACTCTGATTTTCTAGACACTTTTTATTACAAAGTATAGCCGTTGTATTTGAAACAGGAAATGCTCCCATTTTCAATAAGTAAGAGCTCTTTAGAAAGCGTGAATCTAACTGCATTCTTAATAGTTTCCATGAAATTCTTCTCCATGTTTTTCCCAATAAGAGTGGTATAAATTGATGGTGTTATTGGATCTGAACACACATACACAGCACTCCGCCTCACGACAGATAAAAGACTGTTCTAAGAAAAGATCAGATTGCAGCCATCCAGAAAGACTGGCAGATCTTAGTACTAGGGGAAAAATATGCAAGTCTGATAAAAATGCTTACTTTCAAGCTCAAGGACTCTGTGTTCAAAGCAAAAACAATTACCTTTGCCTTATCTATAATTAGTATTTCTATGGTGACTATAAAAGATTTATTATTAAATTTTTATTTGAGAGATCAAAACATCTTCCGTAAACATTAAAATCTCACATGCAGTCATTAGTTCACGTCTAGATCCACATTTACAATAATTCTATATGCTATAATTTACTTCTTATTTCTCTTTCTAAAATTCCTTGTTTCCAGCTATGGTGTCTTTCAGCTATTAAGAAGCAACCGTGAACAAACTGAGCCTCTGGGATGCTTGTGAGAATGTCACAGGTAACAACATGACTTTAGTTATTTGACTCAATTTCCATTTTAGACAACTGTTAATAATTGTATATAATAATAGACTTAGGGGAAAAGTCTTAGTTCAATTTCATATCAGCTTTGCCAAGTCACTTCAGTTGCTCTTTGGAAGGATTAAGTCCCCTTATGAGAAAGCAAAGCGACGACTCTAGAATATTCACATGTTACATCCAACGTATTTGACAATTGCCAGAGTACGTCTGTCTGTGCCATGTTTCACCTGTACAGTACAATCCAAAATGACCTGAGCAGTAGCACTTCGTCTGTCTGGCACCATCCAGAATGAAGCAGAGAAAGTGAATTTTCGGACAACCCACAATGAAGAATGAAGCTTTACTTTCGCCATTTTCATGAGTCCTTCTAAGATCCTAGTGAAGATGGCGAGCAAGCGCAGGACCCTGCACCGAGCCCTGAACACACCTTCCCTCCGGAGCGATGGGCAGCACCTGGCTTGTTTCCGTCCCCGAGGGAGACATTACTTCTAGAGCGCTGTGCGCGTCTTTCATTGCCTCCAGCAACCCGTGCTGCTCACTGTCACCAACAGGCACGTACCCCTCGGACTCCTGGGAAGGCCGGCGCCCATCCTGTCTCTAGCCTCTGGGTCTCTAGTCTCGCTTCTTGTTCGGCCCTCCCAGCCGCCCTCCAGAAAACCAGCCGCTGTGAGAAGTGAGCAGCCTCTCCCACCTCCTGCCACACGCAGGGCAGGCGAGCCCGTCTGCTGCAGCTGGCCTTCATGGGCTGACGTGCCCAGGACTGGACTTCAGGGAGCCAGAACAGCACAAAGACAGGATCATCCGCCGCCTTCTCTCTTCCCGAGTGCCGATAATCCCGCGGTAAAGGCGGGATGGCTGCTGTCTAGAGAGCTGCCCATGGCGGGGCGTCTTGGCAAAGATCTAGGCGGCTCACAGCACTCGCTGCGTCTTCACAGCTTCTGAAACGTTGTTCTCATCTACCCATTGCAGTGGAGCAGTATTGGAACACACCCCCCCTAAGGCGGATGTGAGGCTGTCCGTTTCCTCAACCCAGCTTAGTCCGTCCGAGGGGACTGTCTTTCCCTGGGAGCTGCCACACATGCCACAAAGTCTTGGGTGACGGGGAGACCCCAGAGGCGACCAAGCAGCCCTGAAAAGGGTGTAGCCATCCATCCCTCACATCGGAGGCCTAGGCTTCCCTGCACGCCCCCACGTCAGGGCAGGCCTGCCTAGCTAAAGTAACCAGAAGCACGGCGGGAGAACGTGCCAGGCAGATAGAGAAACCGCCATGGCTAGAAGCTGTGTCCCATCCCATCCTGAGAGAGACGGCGCACCATGCTGAGCCCGAGAGCCCTGTAACCGTACTATTCATAGCCTACTACCTTTAGGAAGAGATGGGGCAGAGAAAGAGAAAGGGATGGGACAGCTCCGTGGTTCAGTGCATAGACAGCCAGCCCTGGAAAGGAAAGCTCTTGGCTTCAAATCTGGCCTCAAGCCATTCCTAGCTGGGTGACTCTGGACAAGTCACTATAAGACTCTTCTGCCTTGGAATCAATACTTGGTATCTGTTCTGAGAGAGAAGGACAGTGGTAAAAAAAAAAAAGTCAGAGGGATACCACAGACTCGCTCCTCTAACAGAGGAGGCAACTAAAACCCAGACATTTAATAATGACCAGCTATCCTTGAGCGTCAGTAGAATGACTTCCTGCTCTGTTTCCTTTTGCAGGCGTTGCGGATGTTCAGTGCTTTTAGTCCATCTGATTCTTCACGACTGCTTGGAGTTTTCTTGGCAACAATACTAGAATGGTTTGCCATTTGCTTCTCCGGAATCACACAGTTAGCAAAAGTCTGAGGTCGCATTTGCACCTCTGGAAGATTCGTCTTCTTGACTCCAGGATCGGCTCTCCGTGTACTGCACCACCTCGCAACCTTTTCCACGCACTTTCCCATCATCCCAGACTTGCTTCACTAGCAAG
Organism: Monodelphis domestica; assembly: GCF_027887165.1. Taxonomy (NCBI): domain Eukaryota; kingdom Metazoa; phylum Chordata; class Mammalia; order Didelphimorphia; family Didelphidae; genus Monodelphis; species Monodelphis domestica. The sequence goes on from NC_077234.1 coordinate 252,506,075, forward strand.
AGGCAGAGTTCATTGAATATCATTATCAGCTGTTTCTTCCAACTAGGATCTTTGGCGACCTTTACATAGTCAGCCAATTTTAACGTTGCTTTCTCCTGGAGCTCTTTCTTTCCTGGGATTCTGCTCAAATGGGACCTCATATTTATATAATATCTCAAGGCTTAGAGAGCACTTTCCTCATAACAACCCTGTGAGGCAGGCAGAGTAAAGTAGTGTTATCACCATTTTACAGATAGAGAAACTGAGGCTTAAGGGGATTATCAAAAGCCAGGCTCTTGTATAAGCAAAAAAAAAAAAAAAAGAATTGAGAAACTAAATAAAGAACATAAGAACATATTTCCATTTTAGTTTAATCTTTTATAGAAAATGCTCCCAGAAACAGAGAAACTCCATTAAATTTTGCATATTTTAGAAATGGTTCTAATAAGCCATGAAGATGCTGATTATTCTTGTTCTTTACATTTTATTTCCTGCATCTGCTCATGATAAAAACTCAACAGAAAACAAATTAAATGGGAAAATCTCATTCAATTGTATTCATTGAGTAACATGTTCACATGAATGAAATTAAGCAGATAGCTCCTTGCACGAATCTATTGAATGCCAAGGATAAATTTATTCTGCCATTTGATTAGAAACAATATCGTAATTACATATACACAATATCAAAGTGTATATATTTATCCATGTATACACGTGTGCATCCATATATGTGGATGAATATGTACGTGTTGTGAGTATATGCGTGTACATATACATATACACACTAGAACACATAGAGTGCAAATCTGGCATGCTAGCTATGTAATACTGCATGAGTCACTCCTGTTTGCCTCAGTTTCTTCATCTATAAGATAAGCTAGCGAGGGAAATGGCAAACCACTTTGTGTCTTTGCCAAGGAAATCCCAATAAAATAAAATGGGGTTACAAAGAATTGGAAATGACTAAAAATGACTGAATAACCATTATGCATGCATACACAATACTCATAATTCAATGAAATATGACTTTAATGCCTTTCGGTAGTGTAGAGGTTACTTTGTGGTCCCAAAGCCTGCATTGTGCAGTGATTTTCAGGTGTGTTTGGGTTTTCTTGGCATAGACACCAGAGTAGCTTGCCATTTCCCTCCCCAGTTAACTTTCTAGGCAAACAAGGTTAAGTGACTTGCCCAGGGTCACACAGAGGGTGTCTAAGGCCAAATTTGAACTCAGAAGGATGAATCTTCATGATGCCATCCCAGGTGCTCTAGTCACTTCATCATCTAGCTACCACCAAGAAATCTCCTGCCTGAGCTGTGGAAATGGAAATCAAACCCAAGCAGACAAAGACATCGGAGTGAGCCAAGAAACAAGCTGTGTCTGGTGTTTGAGGACTACCTTGACTATGTTTAGAGAAGTCTGTCAACAACAGTTGACTACGAGGTAATGATTCTTCCATTTCCTCAGCTTAGAAAAAACTTCTCCCAAAATAGAAAAGAATGTAGCAGAACAGAATCCATAGTGAAAAAATGGGGATTTTTGAAGTCACTATGCACGCACATATGATATACACATGTAACAAACACAGACACGTGTATACATGTATGATGATCTGAGCATGGCCAAATGGTGGCGGGGGCGGGGGGGGGGAAGCAAGAGGGAGCTAATAAGAACCCTCATAGTGAGGGAGCTGCTATTATTATCTCCATTCTGCCATTGGGAAAATTCAGATAGAGGCCACTTGGCTTTCTCAAGTTCACACAGCTAGTTAGTGTTCATGGCTAGATTTGAACACAGGTTTTTCTACCTCTAAGCCTAAAGCTCTACCTGGTGTTCTACCAGCTGTCACTAATAGGCAGCCTGTGAGTTCTACTAACAGACTCACAATGTCAAGAAAAGCATGATAGGAGAAGTCACTACAGTGAATTATGGGAGATTGTTGACAAGAGCCACCCAGGATATGTGCATAGGCTGCATCATTAGATGGAGGAGTCATCTCTGTGACTACACACAAACACATTCCGTGTTCAGAAAACTGGGGGTATCACAGTGCAGACCGTGGATCCTGGCTACTGAACTATATACACTTGGGCAAGTCACGTTCTTTGAGCCTCGGTTTATTTGTCTATTTCTAAAAGTCTGGGAGGGGGGCTGGACCAGGATGTTTTCTAGGGACCCTCCAAGTTCTACAGCCCATGATTCTCTATTTGTTTCTCTTTAAATAAAGACAAACAATGATGACGTGGATATTTAGACATATGAAGAACAGAGCGACTCTAATTTGACACTTAATATATCAATGAGTTCTCCCATTTTAAGGCATAAGCAGAAAAAGACATTTTCCCCTTGAATTCTATTCACTGTGTGTAATGAAATAATTCCACAATGGAGTCTTAAACATATTGAGACATTTTTGTGTAAGGTTACTCATTGAGCATTTACATAATCCTTCAAAATAATTGGCTTTTTGTTGCAAGAAAACTGCTTACCTGGAAATGTTGAGAAAGTACATTTCCTCTATGGGTCTATAATCTTGGTTCTGCATGCTCTTGGGGGACTTTCACAAGACATTTGAACATTTAATTGAAAATGATTGAGTGCCCAGCATACCACAGATGCCCGGCATAAATAACAGCAGCAGAGATGCCTGAGATTCGACTTCTTGTTTCAAAAACAAAACCAAATATATCCTGTCCCATTTCCAAGATAACCACTTATGTGGTTCCAGGGAGTAAACGTGTGATTGAATTGTGAATCCATGAGGTGGAAGAAAAAGGCCATATGGTCTAACCTCGAAAGGAAATTCACATGGGCACCTCAGCATATGGGTAATTAAAAGAAAAATGAATGAGATAACTCAGAACCAATTTTACACACACACATAACCAAGTAGTCCATCTTCACGAGCAAATAAAGAAAAATAAAGACTGGATGCGGCACCATGCCCCGAATTGCAATTTATTAAGCGTATTCACACAAAGAACAAAAGGTAATTAGCAAATGTAGATTCACTTTGATGTTCCCAATTCACAGTTTGGGGTTTAGTAGCAAATAAATGTTTGCAAGTCAGGTTGTATCTTTGGTTACTAAGTCCAGGTTTAAATGTTGCCAGATGACTAAATTTGTATTGTTCTTTTATACTCTTAGCTCAAGGGTTCTATTGTTTAAGGTTGCCACCACTTGGTGGTGGTGTTTTCTTTTTCCGAGTCAGTCAGTCAGCCAATAAACATTAATTTTCCTACCATGTGCTAGGCACTGTGCCAAGCCTCGGAGATAGTAAAACACTATAAAAGACAATAGCTTCTCTCCAAAGCTCACAATTTAACAGGGGAGACAGCACAGAAGTAACTGGACAAACAAGATCTATGCAGGATATATCAGAAATAATCAACAGAGCCAAAGTGCTAGAACTAAGAGGGATGGGAAGTGGGAGTTTGTAAAAGGTTCGATTTTTACGGGACATGAAGAGGCCCAAAGCTCTTACACCAGTATGTACAGGGCAGTCAAAATTCCAGCTCACTGTCTTGGAGGAACTTCTCAAACCAGTAGCCTACTGTAGATCTTGTCTATTTCCATAATACTCCTTCCCTCCTCCAGGCTTGGTGATCTGAGCTCTGCCTCTAAAATGGGACTTCAATTACTCTCTCCCGTTCTCTAGCAATAGTTTAGGTTCAAGTCTGCTGGCATCTCCTCCCCCTTCAGTCAACAAACAAACCTCCAACAAGAAGCTGTGGAGTTGTAACAGAGTGTGGGACCTCTTTGAACTTCAGTTTCCTAACAAGTAGAGATCATGACAGAATCTATTGCAAAGGGTTGTCCTGAGGAGCCAATGAGTCACGGTATTTAAAAAACCTGGCCAACCTTAAAGGGCTCTCTTATATCAATGATTATCTCTCAACCAAACTGCTAGAATAGCCTTCCAATTAGACTGCCTGCTTCTAATCTCTGCCTTTTCCAATCTATCCATCACACAGCAACCCAATTATTCTTTCTAATGAACAGATATGAATAAAACAGCTTCAGTGTCTTTCTCTTATATGGTGGATAACAGAAACTCCTAGGCTGTCATTTAAATAGGTATTGGTCTATTGTGATAGAATGTAAGCCTCTTTAGTCCTGAGTTGGTTCCCTTTTTTTTTCTTCTATTTATATCACCGGTTAAGTATCGTGGTACATATTAAGTGCCTTAAAATGCTTCGTGGATATGTTTTGCATGGTTTCATATGCACATGTGCACATTTTGACTCATGGGTAGAGAGAGGAAGAGATTTGGAAGTGAAAATTAAAAAAAAAAAAGTGCTCTTGCTTACTTAAGTGACTGATATGGAGCCCATAGGATTTGGCTTTAACCTACCCATGTAGGCTTCTTCCACAATGTTCTCCTTCTATGCATCTATATTCCAGATAGACTAAATGTCTGGCTATTCATCTATCTTCTCTACTACTCCCCCATCTCTAATGTAGTGCCTCCAGAACCTGCCGGTTTAAATCTCTCCCTTCCTTATTCTAGCTCAAGCAATAACTCCTTCTCAAAGTGACCCAGTTCAAAGGAATCTCTTAGATTATATTGTCTGGACCCTCTCTTTCCCCGTATCCCCTTTCCTCTTATATGACACACATCATATCTTTTTTTCCTTCTTCCACCAAGTCTAATTGCTCCTGGAGAGCAAGAATGAACTAGCAAGTTAATGATGAACACAACAACGGATGATGGACTCTCAGAATGGAGTGACAGCTCAAAGAACATGTAGCCTCACTAATATACGAAAAAGAATTCGCTCCACACTACCCCCAATGACTGATCCAGTAACATCTATTTCAAGACCTCGAGTAGCCGTCCATTTCATTTCTGAAAAGGTCTAACCGTTAGAAAGCCTTTCCTTACATCAACCTTAATTTGTCTCTAGGCAACTTTTGCTCCTTGCTTGTTCAATTCCAAGCTAAATCTCTGTAGTTTCCTCAGTAAATTCTCATGTTGGAAGGTTTTCTAGTTTACCCTTCCTTGTATAACCTTTTCCGGGCAAACTCTGGCTTGTCAGTTCCTTCCTAAAATGTTGTCCTAAACAGTTTTCCCAATTCAACCGGATCATTTCTTCCAGCTACTGTACCTCTCCATGTAGTCTAGAACTGTGTTAACTGTTTCATCTGCCATGTCACACTACTGATTCATGGGCAGCTTTAGATTCACTAACTGCATCTTTTCCATATTAATGGTCAACTCCTCATGCCTCTGCCAATTTTAGACTTATGTAGTTTCATGGAGTACTAAATTAAACTTTTGTAGTTTACCTCCAGAATGACATTCAGTCTCAAACAATTCCACTCCCCTCTAGCCAATAGGGAGCTTTTCATTCATTTATTTGCTAAAGAGAGAATTGTTATCCCACATTTGGTTAATTTTGAAGCCTTATTTCAAAAATCAAAATTGCATATAATTAGTTCACTCCTTTGTTTGCCTAAAGATAGCCTGGCCTGACTAAATGTTGATCTTGCCATTTTGTTTGGATTTATTTTGACTCCAGCATAGAGAGTAAAATAAGCTCTAGTGGACTGCGAGTTGGCCTCAAGCCAGAGAGATCTGCTTTGGAGCCCTACCTCTGCTATATACTGTATGTTATAGGGGAAAATCACCATCTCAGCCTTCTATGGAACTCTCTAAGAACAGAAGCTGGAAAGAAGATTCCAACCTCCACTGACAAAGTGCTCTGACCTGATTTTCCCTCCACCAAAGTCATCATAGGTCTAGCAGGCCATCCCTTGACTCTATGAGTTCTCTCCATATTCTTTTCCCTTTGGTCCCAAACATTTGTAATGCCCTCCCTCTCCATCTTTTAAAGGACAGCAGCAATGGCATTCTCTCCGGGAAACCTTTGCTGATTCACTCAATGATCTTTTCCCGTTTAATGAGAATTGGATGAAACCACAACTGTGAGCTCTGCGAATGGTTCACGGCTGTCCACAGTTGTCAATTACTCACGAGGTTAAAAGAAAACCTCAGGATCTTCTCCTGATATTTGTCATCTGTGAATTGGGCATGTTAGAAATCTGTGACATGTATTTATGAATGACATAATAGAGTGTGAATTGCAGAAAATGGGGAATTAGGGTTTGGTTTTAGTATCTGTGTGGAAGTGGAATTCCTTGTCTGTGTACTGGCAGGATAGGAAATAATTAAGTCTATGTTTTTATTGGCAAAATGTACTCCTAAAAGAAGGAATTCTTTCTACCAGCATAGGTTCAGTTACCACCTTCTCTGCTGTAGCAGTCCACCCCTAGCTGTGGGCAAGGGGAACAGTTGGTATGTACAGATTGCCTTAGAAGAGAGCATGCTCAGGCTTGAGCATGCTCAGTATTGCACGTGGCTGGGAAAGCCTCTGACCCTTGACCCCAGCTTCCCCCAGGTTAGGCGGGAACACAGGTTTCTTTGTGATCACCTGGTTAAGAGAAACCACACCTATGCCTTGTCATTAACCAATGATGATCATCCCTGTGTACTGTGTATATTTGCATATCAAAGAGATTAAATATGCCCCAGCCAGCTCCACCTTTCTCTCTTCTGCTCTTCCTCCCTTCCAGCTTGCACTGATAGCTGTCCTTGCTGGAGCTTTAATCTTTCTCTATCATTTCTCCGACCTGTGTGGTATTGAATCTGGATCTCTGGACTGGTAAAAGCCTTCGGAAGGGTCCTGTGATCAGAGCTTGGCGGTGGCTCATTGATAATTAATAAAGACTCATTCCTGCCACCTCATATCTCTACTTCGACTCCATCATCCCCCTCGTGGTATCTAAAACTTCTATCCTGTTTCTATCTTCCTACCTTAAAGCTTCTCTCTCCCTCTGAGGAAGCTTTATCTGCATACCATTTTCTTATTTGCTTAGAACCCTTAGAACTTGGTCAATGACAGCATGTCTCACAATCAGAACTTGAACTCAGAACTTCCTAGGTCTTAGGCTTGCTGCTTCTCAACCTGTTAGCCAGAAGAGAGGGTTATTATTTGACTCAGACATTCATTGTATGAGGTAAAGGAGATGTGGAGAGAAGAGGATGTTCATGGGCGGGTCCCTGGGCAATTGAAAGGTGTATTTCCAGATTTCATGCGTGGAGCCCTGGAGCAGATCCTGTTGTTCAGACTGATTATCATGATTTGTTTGCATAGAGAGAGTGGTTTCTAGGGTGATAAAGAGCCAGGACTACCTGCTGACTCATAGATTGTGTGGCCCTGAGTCCTAGTGCCTGTCCCCATGGAGTATTACAAGTATCTGGAGAGCTGGGATGATAAACGCTTCTAGATGCTAGGTGTCTGACTGGCACAGAGCTGAGCCCCTAATGATTTTCTCCCTGCATGATAAAGCTTCCACAGGAAGGGCAGCGTGAACAAAGCCTAAGTGTTTGTGTATGTAAGTGGTCCGATTCCCTCAGTGCTCTCCTGGATCTCTGCACCTCTCATGCATTCATCAAATGGAATAATGCCTGTAAAACAGTTAAAGTCAAACCCAAAGTGGTCCATTATTAGTGCTTGCTATTATTGCCGCACATCGTTTATATGTCTGAAGTAGCGCAGAGTGGCTAGAATTTACACAACATCTGAAGGTTTCCAAAGCACTCTCTGTCTCTCTCTCCTCCCCCCCCACTTTGATGCCTTTCTGTCTTTGAATCTATGTATCTATCTCTGTATTTATGTAGCTCTCTATGTAGCAATGTATGTATGTACGCATCCATCCATCTAGTTAACCTTCATAACAACCATGTGATGTGGGAGCTTTTATTATATTCATTTAACAAATAAGAAAACTGAGGTGAAAGTGGTTAATGGACTTTCCCAGGGTCACACAGATAGCAAGGATCTAAGAAAGAATTGGAACTGAGGTCCTCCTGTTTCTAAGTTCAACTTCCATCTACTTTCTCTTATTCATCTTTAGTAGCGATCAGAGATGAACATAATAACTTTTAAAATATGTTTTTTAATTGAATTGGAGGGGGTAGGTAGGTGGCTCAGTGGATTGATAATCAGGCCTATAGACAGGAGGTCCTGGGTTCAAATCTGGTCTGATACGTCTTAGCTATGTGACCCTGGGCAAGTCACTGGATCTCCATTGCCTAGCCCTTACTGCTCTTCTGCCTTGGAAACCAATATACAGTATTGATTCTAAGACAGGTCAGGATTTTTTTTAAATTAACTAAATTAGAGAAATACTTATAAAGAAATGTTTTAAAAAGAAATTGAATTTGTGACTATATGTCCAGTTTCAAAAAAAGCAAAACAATTGAGAAATCTACATTTTTTTTACTAATAAAATCATGCTAAATATGTTACCAAAAATCTTTCTCATTCATGGTCACCTTGCATAATGGATGCATACTTATTCCTCTAGAATAACTTTCCTGTGGCTAGGTAATAGTTTCTCTTAAAAATAAAGTTTCCTCTCTTGTGCAAAATGGCAATATTATAGGTTGTAAATTATGCAAGTTGGTTTTATGACAATTCTAAGTAAGAAAAATCATGGGAAATTAAAATAATGTGAATAAGTTATGTGAATAAAATATAAATGTAATGCTTTATGTATCAAAAGCTAGAATATTTTCCTCTTCTCCCTTCCCTTTCTCCTCTCAGCAAAGAGGAAAATAAAGTTTCTTTGTCAAAGGATATACATAGTGATGGATAGATTTTAAGTTGAGAGAGAAACAGAACAAGGCAGAAGAAGAAGAGAGGGGAAAAGAGAGAAAAGTAGGTGAGTTGTTTGTTGTTTGGCTGTTGCTGTCTTTTAGGGGGAGAAAGCATGGAAGGAGAAGAAAAATTTTGGGATTCTTCTTGGCCTGACCTGAGAAAGTGGAGGACTGTGTGCTACAGCATTATAAAGAACGTCAGGAAGACAGAGAAAAATTGCCGGCTCTATCATTATGTCTGCTTTCCTAAAGCAGCAGGGAGCCAAGGCAGAATGGCAGAGAAGGGGACTTTGCCAATAAAGCCTTCAGTAATGTGACTGGAAATGCATGCATATTTGGGGGACTAATGGTTGTTCACTGCATGATTTGTATTTAGTTTCCTTCTTTCATAAAATAAAAATCTTTCCATATTGTTATAAACTCTGTGCTTGCGAGTAGAGGCTTTATTTCAATATATTAAAGGATATGAATATTTAGAGGCCTATTTTATATCTGTGAATGTGCACATGTGTGTGTAACAAATGTTCATAAACATGTATACACGCAGGCGCGCGCGGGCGCGCGCGCGCACGCACACACACACACACACACACCAGGTTTGCCAGGTTGTAGGTAAGAGAACGTCCCCCAAAGAAGGCGCTTTTATCGTCTGGTTCATTGGTTTGTCTCTGGCCATAGTTAGACTTTTATTCTTAAAAAGAAAAAAATCCTAGTAGAAGCACTTAGTATTCTTTCTTATTTTATTTCGGATCAAAAGTGGCGTTAAAATGTAATGTTTGTTCAAACTTCCATGAACCCTTTTCCTGATGCTCCCTGAGGGACTGGTAGTGACTCCGAAGGCTGTGCCAGCCTCTCTCAGGCTTCTGGGACAAGCCTCGAGGCAGCCTGCATGGCCACTGTCCGAGGCCAGCCTTGGTCAGTTCAGGAAGCCTCCTCCCGGCTGGCAGCCGATCATGCCGGCCACAACCATCTCAGCGGCCATCTCTTCCAGGACAGCGGCTCGGGCTGCCAGAGAGCAGCCTTGGCCAAAGAAGCCGGAAAGGCTGAAGCGTTTTCTTAGCGTGAATTCTCCTGGCCTTTGGGGAAGCCGCTTCCCGGCCTCCCTCCGGTCAAAACCTTTGGGCTCCTTCTCTAGTACGAAGATGGGCAGGAAATGTGCTCTCAGGTGATCGGTGCACGGAAGTCAAGGTCTGTCCGAGGGGAAGTCCGAGACTTAAATGGGCCCCGGATGGAGGTCCGTTTTTACACAGATGAATGAAATGGCCTACAAGCTCTCCTGGAAGCTTGGGGGGGGGGGGGCAGAGAGATGACCTACAGCGGCCTGGAAAGGCCGGCCTCTGCCGGGTCCTTCCCTAAAGGAACGCTCAGACAGCGGGCAGGTACGTACAGTCATGTCTCCTTTAAGGGAAGAATAGCAGGCGGTGGCGTCAAGCGCAACAACTTGGGCCCGTACCAAGTTATGCAGCTGTTCCCCAGGAAAATGGCAAAAAGGCTTCCCTCCAAAGCAGCCAAATAAGGCCTGATTGTTCCTAAACAGCCACCAGGGTCCTCGCACTCCAAACAAGCCAAACAACGTCAGCGTGGAGGAGGGCAGGCTCGAAACGGGGATCTCAGGGGCGGCTCATCAACACACACCGGCGCCTAATTGAATCCGAAGCCAGCTACGTGACGACGTTTCCATGGAAAACGGGGGCGAGGAGGGGACAAAACCCAAGTCTGACTGGGAAGACATGGCCCACTCACTGCGGATGGGGCTAAAGAGGCGACAAGGAAAAGTGAATGGCGCTCTTCGGTCCTCACCAGAAGACTAGAAAAAGCTCTGACCGAAGAGAGGATAAAAGGGGGGGGGGGGGGAGGGGGGAGTCGTCTCTGCTTACTTTGCGCTGTTTTATAAGTGCAAGAGTCAAGAAAGGAGCAAGCAGGCCCACATGCCCTAGTGGCAGAGGCGGAGCTTCTGCCTACAGTAATATTAGCCTTATTTGAAAAGGTAATTTCAATTCAGCTGCTGATATTCCTTTTGTCTATCATTTTTCAGCCCCCCCTCCCCAAGATTTCTGTGTTTCTGCAATGGGGAGAGCAGAGAGCTGATTAGGGAAATCCCAATTAATGGATTTTTTCTTTTTAAATGTCCTCACTTGGGGGGGCAGGAGGGGAGAGGATCCATTGACAAGTGCTTTCTGGATCTGGCATCGGCAGGCAGACCTCAGCCTCTACTCACCAGAGCTCCGGAACCTCAATTCAGAGAGCTCCTCTGGGCTTGTGCCTTGACTGGACCATCTCCTGGCTGGGTGTGGAGTCCACTGGAAAAGTAGCTCCAGGAACGATTTCAGAACCAAAGGAGTAGTAAAGGGTGGGAGAGAAGAGCCAAAGTCCTCCTCTCCAAGAGGCAAGGAGTTGGGTCTACCCCAACTGACCCTCTTTTCCGTTGCCAGACCTTATACTTCTCAGAGCCTGGGCCAGAAGTCATGTGTACCTCCCCAGTAGGTCACTGTTCTTTTAATTATACCACATAATCAGTTAGAAAGGATTTAATAAATGCAAGTTAGTAAATGAGATGCAAATATTTAAATTTTACTATGGGAATCATAGGGATAGAAAAGAATTAAAAGACACCATCCTAGCCCTTGAAGATGTTGCATTCTTTTTGAAAAAAGATCCTTTCTGGTTGAATTTAACTTTGAAGAATAGTTACTATCAAAATAGATATGCATTCATTTAAAAAAAATTTCTAGACTACGCGTGGGCTATGGGGGGTGGGGGGGAGGAAAAGAAAATGATCTATGTCTTTAATGAATAATGCTTGGAAATGATCAAATAAAATATAATTTTAAAAAAAGAGTATACAGACACATAAAAAAAAAATTTCTAGACAAAGGGGAAACTGGGTGTCTCAGTGGTTTGAGAGCCAGGCCTAGAGATAGGAGGTCCTAAGTTCAAATCTGGCCTCAGACACTTCCTAGTTGTGTGATCCTGGGCAAGTCGCTTAACCTCCATTGCTTTTTTTAATTCACAGACAAAATAAGTAGAGGGGAGAAAAATAATAAAGAGAAAATCCAAGCAAGGTGGGATAAAGGGGATGGAACTGACCTATCAATAATAATTCATCAAACATATTAAATGCTACTCTATGCAAGACCTGAGGTAGCATGGTATAGCAGTTTGAAGGCCAGACTTGGAGAAGGAAGGACTTACATCCCAGTCCTAGGAATTGGCAAGTAATTAATTACCTGGAGGGGGAGCAAGGAAGAAGAAGTAATTGAAGATGACACAAGTTTATTAGCTTAAGTGATGGGAAAGAGGGGATTGCCTTCCATATTTAAGGACAGAAGAAGTGGGAATTTTACCCCCTTTCTAGTATGCTGAAATTCTGATGTCACTTCATTATTGTTTTTAGTCTCAAAATCCTAAAACTAATAGCAATAAAGGGACAGAAATGCCGACCGCCATTTTGTCCTTTTCCTTTATCACCATTTTCATATTGCTAGACTTGGAATCCTAAATATTTACTCACAATTGGGCAAGTATAACTAAAGATGCCAACTGAAGAGCTATGATGCTTTTCTCTTCCTTCCCTTTCTTTGTAAGTATTACACACAGGGTCAAAGAAAAAGGAATGGAAGGCATGATGATTAAATATATTTGCTTTCATGAACATCTCACTAATAATTGAGAAATGCTTTCTATATGTAATTTAAGATTTGCAAGGGACAGGAAATATTCAAGTTTATGGGATGTTTATGTGAAGACAAGAGACAACAATGGCCTTTGTTCAAGGCAGAAGAAAAACCAGTTCTGCAAAAATGCTTAATGGATAAATTATTGAAAAACTATTAATATTTATTATGAAGGCATATCTGTAATAAATGATGGCTCACAAAGGGTACACGTTTAATTTCATTAAAATGTTATTGAGTTGTTGAATGACATAATAGAATGGAGAAACATAAAATTTCAAGTCAACAACCTGAAAAATCTTGTCAGGCAAAATTTATCACCTGAACAACCTACACTGCATTAGAAGCAAACATATAGTATAAAAAAGATAATACTTTAATCTTAATATTACAGAGGCTATCCCATAAGGAGATATATTCAGAAGGTAATTCAATTATGTTAAATGCTAAAATCTAAATTAAAAAATAAATCAATTGTAAATATATTTTTCTAATAGCTTCCAAAATGACAGTTAGCTCTTGAAGATTATCATTCATTTTTGTCCATTATTAGTCTGCCTCCTCAATATTTGAACATTTATATGTAAAATAAGCATTATCAGGGAATGAGGTCAAGATAGAGGTTTAGAAATGCTTATATAGGTAACCATAAAAGTAAGACTTTTTGAGGTGAAAGGGATTTAAAAGATGATTTAGTATAACATTTCATTTTACATATGAAGATACTGGGAGTAAGTGATGATGTTTTTAAAATCACCGTCTCACTGCAAGTTATTAGAAGCAATGAATGCCTGATTAAAATAATTTCTGGATGTTTTGTTTTTGTCATTCAGAAGAAAATATTTTAAGTTGATATTTTAGTCATTATAATTATTTATTTCTAGGTAAGGGAATTTTTACAATATTTTGGTTCTAGGGTTTTTGGTTTTTGTTTTTTTTGTAAACAATCAGGCCTTCCTTGAGATCTAGGTCTTGAAGTTAATATATTTGTAATTTCTACTTTTTCTGGCTATGAGTCCTAGGAGTACATGAGAATAGAAAAAAGAAAAAAAACCCAGCTAAACCTCTCTTAGTCTTTATTCTGTCACTTGCTTTTTGGTTCAATGGATGCCTCCCAGATCTTTATTGGGGTTTTGGTGGTTAATGAGCACTTATCTCACAATCACCATATTACTAATGCCTTATAATGAAAGAACTTCTGAAAGTAACTGGAAAATTAGCATCTGCTTAGACTGCTTTGCAATTTAAGAAAGTTCTCAATGAGATCATCTCCAAAATCACATACCTATTATCAAATTTATCCTGCAAATGGTGACCAATTAAATCCTTTCAATTTAAAATATCTTATTGAATGACAAAATAAATAGTCTTTCACTCTTGGAATTTTTCCCAGAAACTTCACTAGAAGACAGAGTAAATGACCAATATCTCATAGATGCTTAATCAAGATTCAGTCCAAAAGATTTTATGTCCCAGAGATCACTTTTTACACTATGAAAAGATTCTTTAAGAGTAAGTTTCCATAGTTAAATGCTTTCATTAAAACAGTTTATCTAATCAATTATTCATTAAGTCACTTACAAGGGTTTTCCTTTGGATTCACAAGTCAAAACTAATGGCTGTCCTTCTTGTGGAAATGGAGTAGAAGGTATAATCTTAACCGATGGTGTATCTAGAGAAAAAATTGCAAAAAAAAAGTATTAGCAGAATCAAACAAATGGATATTTTATATTGTTTAACTATATATTTTCCCTATTTGCAGAATTTCTCCAATTATAGACTTAGAATTGCACACTTTATAAAAAACTCATTTTTTTTCTTGGTTGCTAAAATGGTCTCTGCAATTGTAAGAACAAAACTTCCTGTTCATGCAAAGCTAAGAAAAGTACCTGAATAACTTATGAGGACAGCAGTTACATTACTGCTGAATTTAAAAGTAAAATGCCAAAAAGTGTTTAGGATGAATATCAAGCATTCCATACAATTGTTTCTTCTTCTATTTATAGATATCTATGAATGCTGTTATTAAGAACTGAATGCATTAATGCGCATTTGAATAAGAACTCTTTCATTGTTGAAGTAATCTGGAACCCATAATGAGCATCCAACAATGGGCCAATAGTTAAACCACCTTCTTACAAACATTAGGCAGAAATCTTTTTGAAAATGCAACAATACAAGATGTAGAATATAGAGCTTGTCCTTTACTAAAGTTAGTAGAGCATTTAAAAATAACCAATAAAACTTGCATCTTCTTAGAACTTTTAAATACCATTCTTCTACAATTTCAGCTATTTTATCTTGTTTTAAATCAAAAAAGAACAATTTGACCAAAAAATGCAAACCCAGAAAAATTATATTTACATATAGCAGAGAATATGTATGCTGGATGATATTTTTTTCACCACCATCAAAAGCACAGACTTCATAAAATCATAAATAAACCACAATATTAATGCAAAAATCAACAAAAGAATCTTAATTTTCTCAATTAGTAGAAATTTTAAAAAGGAAATAATTCCTTTCGAAAGGTTACTTCATAAGTTGTAGCTGATTTTTGACAGTAATAAAATTCCCATTTTCCATCAAATGGTATTAGCTAGATATGCTAATTCAAGTAGACAAATTTTATATTATAGGAATGAATGAGAGAGACTTGGTGGGATAAGATCTTTGACAAGACAGTTCTAAATGTGTATGCTCGATCCCCCCAAATTAGATGAATATTTATTTATATTTTTCACATGTGTAAATCTTCTTATCTATTCCATATATATTTAAAGTCCTCATATTTATCATTTATTATGTCTTCACACTACATCATCGCATGTGGTATATACATCTGCCAACACGTACATCACAGTGTTTTTAACCATTTCCATGTTTAGAGGCAGCCATTTTTAGAGTATCTTTTTACTACCACATAGAATACAGAAAGAGGAAACAACTGAAGCATTTGTGAGGCCTGTCAAGAGGTCATATGGATGTGTGAAAGGCATGATAGAGTCTGTGTCCAAAGAGCTGTTAGAACTCTTCATTTGCCCTGCTGTTTCCTCCTTCAAAAAGCAGAGGAAAGGGTGTGGGAGGACCACTGTGTACTGATTCCAACAAGAGAGACTAATGAGAGAGAAGGGTCCAGATACCATAGAAGTCCCTCCCCCCTCCCCCTCCTTGATTTTCCTTTCTTTCTTGCCCTAATGGATAAGATAGAATTCAGGATCCCACTGGATCTAGATGTTCTTCCCTCTCAGATTTGATTTCACTGAGAGTAAGGTTTACGTAATGCCACTTCACGCTCTCTTCCTCTCCTTCTCATATGAGAGTTCTTCCCCTCCCCTTCCCATGTGTTCCCATTGTTCCAGTTTTACAAAAAAGAGTATGAAAACTTAATTGTTGAAATTGTTGAAAATTGTTCAAACACATTAAATGGATGTTTGGTGAAAATCCAGAAAAAAAGAAGCAGCAAAAAGCATGACTTTATCAAAAACACATCATCCTTGAACAAGGGGAATTAACCCTGGGGAACTTGGGGGAAAGGTACTCTCTTTTCTGTTATCTGAGACAAGAGAAGAAAGCCAATCACAGTCAAATGAATACACCAGAATTTGAGAGAGAACACTTAGGAGACTCAGGGAAATAGTAGACGAGATCCTGTGAACCGAGATTTTATGGGGGAAGAGGTATGAAGAGCACTGAAGATGAACTGTTGAGGAACAGGAAAAGGGGAAGGAATTTAAAAAGGGAGTTGAAAACTGGGCATTCACCTACCAATCTAGATTTTTAAGAATGCGTGTGTGGAAGACAGAGAGGTATAGAAAATGAATACAAACGGGATGCCTAGTTAAGTAAGAATAATGTTAGGCACAGCAGATCTCAGAATTACCTGGGGCTAGTAATATAGGTATAACAAATATAGGTATTAAAAAAGGCATAAAACCCCTACTTTTGCATATAAGTAATGTTAGAGAAAAAGAGCTATTCAAGTTTTTGGTTTTTCCAAAAGGAAAAAGGATTTTTTGATTAAAAAATATGACCAACAAGTTTAATTAGAAGTTAACATTCTATATAAGTAGGGGAATAAGAAAATACTTAGATCCAAATGGACCTTGAGCCCTGAAAGATTGGCAAAGGTAATGGTGAAGCCACTGCCATTGATATTTAGCATATTATGGAGAATGGTAGAGATACCATATCGGAGGGGAAGGCCAAACACTATTCAAGTTTTTACACGTGAAAAAGGATAGAGTTTACAAAGGCATAGGCCAAGAAGTTTCACTTAAGTGCCTTGAAAAATCCCAAAACATATGAAAGGGATGTTTGATGAAAGCTTGAAACAAAAGAAGAAAATAGTTTGATTTCATCAAAAACAAATCATCCTAGAAATCTTAATACTCTTTATTTGATGGGGAAACTGGACTGAAAGATCAGGAGAATGCCACAGAAGTGTTTTGCCTAGATTTTTAATAGTTGTTTTCATGAAATCTAACAGCTGAGAAAACTAATGAAGTCTTAAGCTTTATTAAGAGAATTGTCCAAGATAGGAAGCTTTTCGTCCCTTTGTGCTTCAACTTGGATAGAACACCTCTGAAATGTTAGGTTTAATTCTGGATGCCATATTTTGGGAAGGACATTCATATAATGAAAAGCCTTAAGAATGTGCCATAGGAAGAATGATAGGTGGTGCGGATATTTCACATGGAGAAGAGAACACTTAATGGGGCCATGATAGTTGTCTCCAACTATCTGAAGAGCTGCCCCTTTGAAGAAATCATATTTGTTTTATTGGCTCTAGAATGCAGAACGAGGGGTTAGATGTCCAAATTGCTTGGAAGGAGTACTAGAATGATTAGGTTTTGCAGAAGCAAACATAGAACTAATATAAAGAAATGCTGCCTCTTAATTTGAACTATGTCAAGTGGAATGGGCTACTTTAGAATGGGGTAAATTTCCCCTCAAGTGTAGATTTCCAAGCAAAGACACAAAAGGCTTTTTGTTCACAAATGGGTCTTCTCTCTTTGAGATCCTGGGACTGTATAATTCTATGAAAAAGTAGGGAAGCTCATTCCCAGGCAGGGAGAGGTTAAGATTTCTGAGACAAAAATCGTATTTTTCTCAGATAAGGAGCTTTTGAAGAATTGAAATATTAGCAGAAGAAATATTTTGTATTGAGTTACTGTACACTAAGGGAAATCTATAAAATTACTTTTATTATAATTTTTATAGCTACTATGAGCTCCCGTGTTCAGAACTTCTCAAATAGCTGCCAGAACATACACAAAGAATTTTTTGATATGCAATATTACCACTAATTTGGTTCACTAAGCACTAGAATAAAGGGTCAGTTTAGAAATTCAGTAGATGTTCCCCCAAAGCAAACCACAGTTAAATATTCATGTCCTTTTAACCTTAGCTCATATTTCAGTCTAATTGAGTGTCTGCTTCTGTAACTTTTTCTTGAATATGAAACCTCCACTTTTTCTTCATTGGGTAAATATAGTTTCTCATGATCTATAAAAATGGTAATTTCCTTTGTGTTACAAGTTTAACATATCTGTAAACTAGCTTTCTCTCATCAATTGACTCTTGCAGGAAGGTCACTTACTTGAGGGGAAATAGATTTGAAAAGTCACCTCAAGCTCTAGCTGATATCTGCAGCTCAGAATTATTCTTTTCAAACATAGCATATATTTAAAAATAGACAGAAAAAGTCCAAACCAACAAACAGAAGACTCTGAAGAGATCCTAAAAACTGAAAGGAGTCAGGTTATGAAGGAATATAAATGCCAAAAAAAAGTTTGTATTTTATCGTAAAGGTAGTGAGGAATTTTGTAGAATAGGGAGCGAAATGGTTAGACATACTCGAGGAAAATCATGTTGGCAGTTTCATGATGAATGGATTGGTAGAGAAAGAGTTGAAACAAACAGAGTTCAATATGACAACTATCATAAAATAGTCTATATCTGTCTGTCTTTGGGGGTGGGGGAAATCTGGGCATCATATACCAAAAAAAAAAAAAGAGGGAAAAGTTAAGAGAGTCCTGCTCAGAGCCTTGGGGAACCTCCATAATTAGTGAGGAAGATCTATAAAAGGAGACCAAGGAATACTCAAAAATGTAAATATGGGTCAGGAATGCCAGTAGAGAATATACAGGAAGAAGTGCTCAATTATATCAAATGTTGAAGATGGGTTTAGAAAAATAAGAATTGAGAAATGGCCATTAGAAGTGGCAATGAAGACATCCTTGGTAATGATAGAGAAAACAGCCGTGGCTGAATGATTAGGTCAGAAGTCAGCATCCAGAAGTTGTAGAAGTAAGAGGAAATGAAATGGAAGTCCCTTGGATAAATACAATTTAGTGAGGAGGTCAAGAAACAGCATAAAAGACAACTAGTCGGACTAATAGGATCTAGTGAAGTTTTTTGAAGGATGGCAGAGATATGGGGGTATTTATATGTGGCTGGGAAACTATGATCAGTAGGGAAAGACATTAGACTGAAAAAGGGGTGCCAGTCTGTGGGAGAAGACGAGAACAATGAGATCCCTGGAACGCAGAGTGATTCTCCTTGTCCAGGAGTGCACCTGCTTTGTGGTCATGTCTAGAATGAAGATAGTAAAAGAATAATGGTAGAAATGCTGAGAAGGAAGGGGAGAAAAAGGAGCATTCGGCAAGGGACTGAAATAGGAGGTGACACTTAGAGCAGACGGGTACAAGATGCTTGGGAGAAGGAGCATTCTGTTCTCCATTGGAATAGTCCATCCTGAGAGGCATAAGGAAGTGATTAGGAAGACGTCAAGGAAGGGCCCATCAAGGTTAGTCAACATAAGCTTGCAGTGGACCTAGAAAACATGCTTTCATGATTTCCTCTCCATCCATTCAGGAGCACTTGCACCACATGGATGTAAAGGAATGCAAATGGTAGGCGTTATACAGAGTAGGGCTGTCCTAGCAGTGCACAAAGGGTGGAGGGCAGAGGATAGCACAGTTAAACTGGTTCATAAAGGGCTGAGATTGAGAAGAGAAGCTAGTCTATCCATGCCAGGGGTGCTGGCCTTGCGAAATACTGAGACGAGGAGGAATGAGCTCCCAGAGAGGATAAAGAGGAGATTACGGGGAGTGGAGGCACGACAGAGATGGGGCGTTACAGATTATGGCCCAACAAAGGACGCTGGGTCTTGTTGAATTTGAAAATGGAATGGGTGCAGTGGTGGCGAAGTAGAGATAGCGCCATTTTATGCACGAGATCGTGGAAGAGTAAGTTCTGAGACTCGAAAGGATTGAGGAACTACAAAATTGGGGTGTTGGTGAGAATAGAACTTGGCTCTCGCTTTATGTAAATTGGCATTATACAAATTTGACCTTCCCTAGAGAAATTCTGAAAAAATCCAGATTTCACAAAAGATCTGTGTTGGCCTCACTGTACAGCATGGTGCTGCCTCCTCTCTCCTTGCTCTGGCCCTTCCTCTTGGCATTTCACCACTTACAACTCCTCTTCCAAAGGAAAGAGAAAACAAAGCTTCCAAAGGAAAGTGTGTTGGGGGGAGGGCAGAAGCAGGGACAGACATGACCACCACAGGCTGGAGATTTTGGCGTGAAACCTGAGGGACTGACGCCTCCCTGTTACTGAGCCTGAAAACGCCTGGCTTCACCGGCACGTGCTCGGTATTTCCTGTCTGTCCCCAGACTCTGTGTGGCACCTGTTTTCCTTTCCCGTGCCTCTATCACTCCCCATGTTCTTTCTTTGGCTTCCAGCCTCGTGTTCTCCTCTCCCTTAGGTCCTGCTCTGGCCCCAGTTGCAGCAGGTCCTTGAACCACTGAGTGGTAGCCCCCTCCTTCCTTGGAAAGGTGGCCACCTTCCGCCTCTCTTCTTCCCCTTCTCCACTCCATGAGCAAGTGGGAATGAGTGACAACCGAAGAAGAAATGAAGAGGGCTGCAGAAAATGCAGGGACTGCGTGCACAGCTGACACTCCAGGGGGAGGACGGGAACGAGACACAGGGTGAGCGCTGGGAGGGAAAGCCAGAGCCGTGTTTTCCAGTTCTCCCAGGAGAAGACCGAGGTGCTTTGGGAGGAGAGGCTTGGGCAGGCAGCAGAGAGATCGCTAGAGGAAGGGGATCTGGCTGGGGTAAGCACCTAGAATGGCCACAGAGTCTGTGTTGTGGTCGAGCTTGACCACATGAGCCCGACAAGAGAGCAGATGATTAAGTGATGGCAGTCCAAAAACGGCAATGGGGGAAACGGAGCCTTCACGTCTCCTGCACTAACTGGGCTGAGGAATGTGGGATCTCGTGTGGCCAGTACTGGAAGGGATGGAACACGGGGAGGCACACTCAGTAGCGCTGATCTTGGAGTCAAACACTCATGTTTCTGTGCTCCAATCTGGGTGTAGACACCCACTAGTGACCCCAGGAAAGCCATTGGATCCTGTGGGCTCCAGGTCTTCCTGCATAACATGAGCCACAGAATAAAGTGGCCAATGACTCCCGTATCTTTGCCAAGAACATCCTAAATGGGGTCATGAAAAGTTGGGCACAACAACAGGAAGAGTCAACAGCAGCATCAGAAAGAATAGCCAGACACAAGTGTTGAGTGCCAGAAGATAGAAATAACAAGAAAAGAGCCTGGTTAGGATTCAATGAAGTTTGGGGCAACTAGGTAATTCAGTGAATAGAGAACCAGGCTTGGAGATGGGAGATCCTGAGTTCAAATCTAGACCCACAGGGTTCCCAAAGCTTAGACAGGAAGCCAAAGAGGCCCTATCCAGAAGCAAGACTTGTTAGAGCACCTAAGAGAAAATCATCTCTGAAATCCTAGAATTCCTTGATTTATTGCTATAATTTAGTCCTTATACTACAACTAATCTGATTAAACATACTTCTGTTGTGGTATTGAAATGGTCACTTCAGGCAACTAACATATGATTTCCATATGTTCTTTGACATTTATGTTTTAATTATCATATATGTATGTAAACGTATGTATACTTAATTTTTTCTACATGCATGACAAATGAATGTGTAGAAATTCAGTTGAAGACACTGTCCTTGTCCTCCAAGAGCACAGGTGTTACTAGAAGCAGAGAAAATAGGGTTTCTTTTCAAAAATATAAGAGAACTAGGAGGCCAATTTGGATATAGTCAGGCTTGAAAGAAAATGGCTTGCTCATTCCCCTGATAAATATTACAGTTCATACCCTATGCAAAGTAGATTCAGCATTAAAAGGATCCCATGTCTTTGCTTTTCATTTGTGTCAAGAAGTTTACTCAGATAATATCCTCATTTTAATGAGAAGAAAAAAAATTCCTCCTGATTCTTTGTCGGAAAAATTTAGGTTGCAGAAGGTTAAATTAACGGTCAGACGTCTTTCATGAGTAAGTGTGGTTTTTGGTTCTTTCTATGAATTTCTTCAAGTATTATCAGCTTTTGAAGTAAGGACACCTCATTTTACACTTGAATGAGCCAGGATTTGAGTAAAAGTGAAGATATTGATCTAACTGAATTGATGTTCCATATCTTTAACAAATATTTTAGGAAAGAGAAAATATCTATGTCAGCGCCAAGATTAAACTTCCTGATGGGCAATCTTACAAGCACTAGTACTTAAGCTTTTAGAGTCACTGGGTCAAAAACGTGTGCATTGCTAAAACCTTTAGAGATGAAGGGAACGAGGACGCTAAGCCAGTTCCTTTACAAAAGCACTGTCCTTCCTTAAATAATCATACCCACACTCATGCATACCCTCAGTAGTATGTTGTCCTTTCACTGAACAACGTCAGCACTACTATCACCATTTCATATGACAGATTATTAGCACGAGGAGGAAATACATACTAGATTAAGATGATTAGATCACTGTCGATTTCAGACGTTCTGTGTGTATTCACAGAAAACGCCAAAAGGATTAAATCACCAAGTCCCAGAATTTTCAGACAAATCGACATACTGACTCATCTTAAACTCCCTATCCCAATTTACATTGAATTTTTTTGTCTTCTGGGAACTTATTTATTCAGCACAATGTTGAAGGGAAAATGTTATATAAATATTATTACCATCATTCAGGTCACTTCAATTGTATTTGAAATTGACTGGTCAACTTGGGAATTTTACCACGTCTTTTACAAACAGAATCACATCATTCCAGAGTTTTAAGGATCTTTACAGCTTTCTAATTCAGCATGGGAAAGGAATCCTTGAATTAATCTACCAAAGAAATCCAGCCTCTTCTTGGAAATCCCTAAGGACAAGGAATCCACCGACCTTCCAGGCAACTTTGGAGTCATCTTCAATGCCTCACGTTTACTTCATCCCGCGTAGTTTAATAAACTGTTAAATCATACAGTTTCTACCTACAAGTTTTCTCCATATTTCTCCTTAGCTATACTGACATTGCGTGACAAGGTCAGGCTGTCATCTCTTTCCACCTGGACTACGGCTAGAGCTTCAGAACTGCAGTTCTCAGCTTCTCCCATCCATTGTCCAAACAACTACCAAAGTGATTTTCCTAACGTGTAGACATGACCATATCACTTATTTTAAGGGAAATATTTCTCTGACAACAAAGGATTGTTGTGAATACTAGCATAGGATAAAGAAAAGGAACGTGATCATCCTCATTTACACTTGTCTACTTTACACTTTATTATTTGCTTTTCTAGATCCATTACATTTCCTGTGTTGCTAATACGTTGTCTCTGCAGTCTGTACTCATTTCCCTCAATTATTTACACTAAAATGACTCTTAAAAAGCAGGTTTGTCTTAACATAGGAACCGTTCCCAGAAAAATCCATTCGCTCAGTTACTGAGTGTTTAACATATTCTTTAAAAACATCAAACTCCCTTTATACTTTCCAGTGGACTGGTCAAGATGCACGAGTATGCTGAAAGGCTCTTAATAGAGTCGTATAGCTCTAGTTCCTCCTTTATAAGCAGTGATTTTATTCTTGGTACTTTCCCACTCCCACCCCCACTTCCTAGTAGGCCTTTATCTGTCCACTCTCTGGGTGAGGGAGGACCTGATCTTGTCTACAGTCCAGCCATTCTTATCTGCTTCTTTGCTTTCTGTATTTCTGTCAGATCCTGTTCTACAGTTTTCAAAAAACTTTTTTTATTGTAATCCTGTATATGTGATAAGTCAATTATTATGATTCTCTATTTACCTAATTGTAAATTGGAAAATTATGGTTCAGAAAATTAAATTATTTGCTCATGATCACTTGGTAATTTGTCCCTCTTCTTTTATTATTTATTAGAGTACATTCTCTGCAAAGATCATATTCCATACCAAGTATTTACATTTTAACCTCAAACATGAGTTTTCTTCAATGCTTTGTGAACCACTATATCAAATGTATCACAGAAAACTTAAAAGTATTTGTTCCTTCCCTTCCCTTTTTTCCTCTCTTCTACTCTTTTCCTCTCCTTCTCCTTCTCCTTCTCCTTCTCCTTCTCCTTCTCCTTCTCCTTCTCCCTCTCCCTCTCCCTCTCCCTCTCCCTCTCCCTCTCCCTCTCCCTCTCCCTCTCCCTCTCCCTCTCCCTCTCCCTCTCCCTCTCCCTCTCCCTCTCCTCTCCTCTCCTCTCCTCTCCCCTCCCCTCCTTTTCCCCTCCACTTCCCTTCCTTTCATTTCTTTTCCTTCCTAGGATTTCACCCATGTGAAGGGTAGTATGTGGTATAATATAACAAATATTGGCTTTTGATATGACTTCAAATTCTACTTGTCATTT
This sequence comes from Monodelphis domestica, assembly GCF_027887165.1. Taxonomy (NCBI): domain Eukaryota; kingdom Metazoa; phylum Chordata; class Mammalia; order Didelphimorphia; family Didelphidae; genus Monodelphis; species Monodelphis domestica. Next base: position 252,530,117 of record NC_077234.1, read on the forward strand.
TTTTTTGTTGGAATATTTAGCAAGTCAATTATTCCGTGAGCATGAACCAACTACTGTGCTAGCTGCTGGGCTGCTTAATTTCTGTGCTCTCATTTCTTTATTAAGGAAAGGATTAGACTGGACGACCTCTAAGGCCTTACATGTTTAGATAAGTCTGCATCAAGGACTTCATGATACCACAACTAATACAGATTCACAACTCATTCATAATTGTTAGTTTCATAGGAAGTTCCCCGTGGCCATGGAGAATTAACTAATTTGTCCAGGAAAATATGACACAAAAGTCAGGATTTGAATATATAACTCATGACCTTGAGGCCAATGCTCTATCCATTTCTCTTTCCAAATTTCCTACAGAATTCAGAATAAAAGTGATGAGGAGATGCTTCTTCCCTGAATCTTGATAGTGGTCTAGTGGTATCCTTACAAGTTCTTTACACACACACACACACACACACACACACACACACACACACACACCTTTTAATTAATTTCCTATTTAGGAAATGTAAAAAGAAGGTAAATATTCTGAAATTTTATGGGTAACTAATTTGTTGAGACTCATTGGATTTTCATTTTTGTTTTAAAAGTAATGAATGATTCCATGGTAAGTTGATGTTAAAATAAATGAACTTTAAACCTAGGCCAAATATGTTAATTATCTTATTACGGGTTCCCGTATATTGCATTTTCAATAAAGTTAGTTAGGATGCATTAGGCAATATTAGAATTTTATAAGTAATATCAATTTATTTTGCTTTTTTTCCAGTTCAACTTTCTTCTTTTATTCATTATATTTAAGACATGTAATTCAAGCTTCCATTTTGTTTTAGCATAACTTTTTCCTCACCAAAGCCCAAACTAAAGAAGTACATTTTTGACAATGACAATATATCTTATATATTCTGCTATTTCATACTGACTCATTTTATATATATACATATGTGTGTGTATTCTCTCCAGGTTTATTTCTAATCTTTTCATAATTATTTGACCAAATATTACATTTATCCTTTCCTCATTACAGAGATCAGTTAATATTGGCATCCTTATAAATAATTTCATATTTAATATCTTTGTATAATTTTAGCTCAAAATCCTTCCGTAATTTATTCTCTATATAGATATTTTAGGTATTTATTTCTTATCTTTTATGATTTTCAATATTTCAGAAACTCTATTTTCATTCTCTTTTAAAATCTCATAGAAATATAATTTTACAGACATTCCTTCTTACTCATTATTTTGTTCTCTAATTCTTTATTCATCATGAAATATCAAGAGGAAAAAATCCTAGATAAAATGGAATTGTATTGATTTGTAATGTGTGTGGTCTTCTAATTAAGGATCTGATAAGTCAATATAAAATGCCAGGCTCAAAATTTAAGATAATTACAGAAATTAGTCATATTTCTAGGAGAGCAGAGAAGTCATTTCAGAACTCTTATTTTGGTACCTTCAATGGCGCAATTTATTACTAAGACACAGAGAAAGCTCCTTTTCAGTTTTCAGCTTCAGAGGGAATATTTTTTACATTTATGAAGACCCATTAAAATATCTTTGCTCTTCCTTCCAAAGGAAATAAAAAAGAAAAATAATTATCCATCATGTTTCTAAATCATGTCTCCCCCCCCCCCCCCCCATGAGGGTATATTTGAAAGTTTATTAGAGGTCTTCTGAGGTAGATATGTGATGGCAACTCATTGAAAAACAGGTGAACTATTAGAGAAAAATACTGTTTAAAAATCTATTTTGAGCTTTCATATATGAGTAATTTTAGTTTTATTTTTAATTTTCCCTTAAGTTAAGTACAATAAGGAAACAGAAAACCCAGTATATAATGAATGGGTCGATTTGGACATAATGCCTTGTATTCAACTATGAAACAATAAAGATTTTCGTTTTCTCATTGCTTATAAAGAAAAGGAGGGAAAGAGGGAGCAGAGGGGATCCAGTGGAGGAGAGAGATAAAATATCAGATTCTCAAAGAATATTGGAGGGAAAAAATAAAAAGGAACTATTCATTTTCTGTGGGATTAAAAGACATTACTACAAATAATAACTAAACACATTTTGAAGCAGGATTATTATAAGTTCCCTACTGTTACAACATCCCATACAGCATGCAATTTATTTAAGCTGCTTTTAAGTCATTCGTTTGGTTGTTTAATGCAGGTAGTTCATTGTATATTTCCCCTAAATGTTGATGTTCCATTTGTCAAATTAATTTTTGCCTCATTTTTTCCACCAATTTTTATTTCCTAGCAATTATATAAGACCAACTGATAGCTGTATTACCTTTCATGATTTTGTTTTATTTTGGGTTACTTAACTTATGAAAGAAATTTAAACTTTTTTCCAACTCTACAAAAATATTGGATTTATTTTCATCGATGCAGACCTCAGGGCAACTTTTGACAATCTATTGACATTCTATTAAATTGATTTAATAAATGCAAAATGGATTTTATGTTTTCTTAGTATTCATTTCTCTATTTCTACAGAAATATCAGAAATCAAATGACGCAGTTGCAATTTTTCCGCAGTTACAAGTTCAATGGATATGCTAATCATTTGATAAATAATTTGCCTGTATCCAGAGAGAAAAATTTGACTAGCATTTCCTTACATTTTTCTGAGAGATAATGCCACATATGGCATTTGGAATCTTTTACACAACAACAGTATTTAACATTTTTAAAAGCAAGCTTTCTTTCCCTTAGATTTAAGCCATAATCAACAAATATGTACTAAAAGTGCTCATTATTAAATACCTAATAGCTCTGAGGGACACTCACACACACACACACACACATAGCCCCTGTGCTTTAGGTGTTTATAGCTTCCAGGCTATCAATAGATCATACATAAATAAATCCATGTGTGTATCTACACATATATACAGACACGTACAAATATACATCTGTTAAAAATTCTCGGAAAAGCCCACCACAGGAGCACAATGAATAGAATACTGAGCTTGGCATCAGGGACTCTCATCCTTGTGAGTTGTACTAGCTGGGTGACCCTGGCCAGTCACTTAACTGTTTGCCTCAGTTTCCCCATCTGCAAAATGAGCAGGAAAAGGAAATGCCAAACCACTCCAGTATCTTTGCTAAGAAAACCCCAAATGGGATCACAAAAATGGACATCATTGAAAATGGCTAACCAACCACCACCTACCTCATAGAGTTGTTATAAAAAAAGTCGCCATAACACTTTGGATACAGTCCTTGTCCAGTGAATCTTCATTGAATAAATTAATAAAAATTAATAAAAACATCTAAATCATACCTAAAGAATGTGAGGGGGCAATAGCACAGCCGTGATTCACAGTCATTTAGGGCCAAGAGGTAAGATCTACTTCTAAAGTACATGATTAATGGGACCAGTAAATACTTTGTTTTGTTTTTCCAAAAAAGAAGTACATTATTTAGCCAATGGAAATGCTTATTTAATTTTATGAAATTTTAAGGTAAACCGCACTTTCTTTTCTTTTTTCTGGCCAGGACTTGAGAGATCGAGTCCTGTAAATGCCTCTTTTGGGGATTTCTGAAGGTTATCCTGGCTACTGGCAACAAGCAGACCCTTGAATCCCACCTACGTCCACATCAGAAGGAAGTCTTCTTTCTGCTACCCAATAACAGAGTTGCCAACTCGTAACATGCCCATACGACAGTGCCAGGAAGTATCTGGTGCCATCTTTTTCCATCACACGCCACTAGATGGGCGGTAACTTCGTGGCAAGGGGACGAAACAAAGAAAACAGAAATGCAGAGGAAGTTGGGTTGGAAGCTCCAGGACTAGTTTGACTGATGGCCGCTAGCCAAGAAGAAATGCTGATCAATTAGAGTTCGCAGGCAGACCCGATTGGAAATGTCTCGGCATGACAGGGGTGACGATGACTATGTATTAACATGTGAACCAGCTGGCTGCTTTGAAAGATAAAACTTTGGAAGCAAATGAAGCCCCGAGTTTTCAAAGTTATTCTGCATGTAAATCATGGATTTCTTATTTTCATCCATCATTAACCTAATTGATCTCATTTAAACATGCAAATGATGGCTGCGCTTTGTGCTCCTGGATATTTTTTACTGCTCACATCGGAATCTCTTCCAAGGAGTCTTTGTTCATGTGGACCTTCTTTTCTTTCTGCACCGGCGGGGATCTACGGATGTCAAGGGCTCGGGATGACAGGATGGTCTGGAGTATTCCGGTATCGCAGATCACACACTCGGGCCACTCTTTCCCCAAGCTCCGGTGCGGCGCCCAGAGTTTTCCGAGGGGTCTCATTAAGCGAGTTTCCAAACCTCCCCTCATTGGACTCCTCAAAAGGGTTTGACTTCGTTCCTGTAAGTGCCATCCACGTAAGGGCAGAGAAGGAGCTCTGAGCGATCCCAAACTGTTTTCTTGCCTGTTTCCCGCGTGACTCCTTCTTTGGTGCTGACACAATATTGTACAAACTGACGCACCCCATCTGCTTCGCCACATGTAGGGAAGCACACAAGCGACGTCACGCTCTTTCCAAGGCAGGCGCTTCCCAAGCATGGGATGGACGGAAAGCCGCCGCCTGCTTACAGGACGCAGCCTTTGTGCTTATTCCCAGGATTCCCGAGGAAGGTGAAGGGCAGCCTGGCGTCCCGGGGGACACACCGAGGGCTGGGTCCGGAGTCCGGAACTCCTCCTTCTGAGTCCACATCCAGGCTGAGAGCCTTCCCCGCCGGGGGACCCTGGCAGACCCCGAACCTGCTGGCCCAATTCCTCGTCTAGAAAGTGGGCGGAGGCAGGAAGCAGAATGCAGAATGCTGTTCCGGCATCTTTGCAAAGACTCCAGAAGAGGCTTCGAAGAGCCGGGCTTGCCTGAGGAAGAAGAAGGAGGGAGGTCCGTCCAAAGTCCAAAGAGACACGGCAGAGCGGCCGCGCCTGCAATCGCTGACCCTTCACTGGCATCGTCTCTGAGGGGACGAGGTCAGGGCTCGGGCGGAGCCTTTGATTTGCACACAGAACTTCTAGGGAAAGAAGGGTCTCTCTGCCAATCCACGTCACCGAGTCACAGCCTGTCACCTCAGAGTCCTCCAGCACTTTGAGGAGTGAAGGACCTGCCCACGGCCACGCAGCACACACGCCTGGACACGCCTCCTGGCAACCTGCCCACGGTCACGCAGCACACACGCCTGGACACGCCTCCTGGCGACCTGCCCACGGCCACGCAGCACACACGCCTGAACACGCCTCCTGGCGACCTGCCCACGGCCACGCAGCACACACGCCTGAACACGCCTCCTGGCGACCTGCCCACGGCCACGCAGCACACACGCCTGAACACGCCTCCTGGCGACCTGCCCACGGCCACGCAGCACACACGCCTGAACACGCCTCCTGGCGACCTGCCCACGGCCACGCAGCACACACGCCTGAACATGCCTCCTGGCGACCTGCCCACGGCCACGCAGCACACACGCCTGAACATGCCTCCTGGCTTTCAGGCCATGGGTGCCGTATAGAAATTGACTCATGAATTGGCTTTTGAGAATGTTCTGTACATTTCAAGAAGCGCCTGTTAGAACGTTGCATAAACCACAATAGCATAACCTGGGCTAACAAAAAACAACTAATTTAAAATAAATGGGCATTTTAGGGTAGAAACCACTCATTAGGAACCAAGAACTCTCTAAATACAGAATTTCTCATGCAGAATTGACCAGATTGATAATCCTAAATTTCCATTCCTTTTTTTTTAAGCCCTCACCTTCTGTCCTGGAATCAGTACTGTGTATTGGTAAGGGTGGTCAGGGCTAGGCCATGGGGGTCAAGTGATTCGCCCAGGGTCACCCAGCTGGGAAGTGTCTGAGGCCAGATTTGAACCCAGGACCCACATCTCTAGGCCTGGCTCTCCATCTGCTGAGCCACCCAGCTGCCCCCCACCTTTCCAATCTCAACAGTTGTCTCTTCTATAACTCATCTCTTACCAAATTATTGCAACAGGCTCCTATCCAGTCTCCTTGTCTCAAGTCTCTCTTCACCCTAGTCTCTGACCAGAGGCAGCTAGAAAGGATAGGAGATACAATCCTTGCCCTGCTCTCAGAAAGATTTAAGTTCAAATCTGGCCTCAGAAATGGCCATGGCCATGTCACGTATCCTCCATTAGTCTCAATTTTCTTATCTATGAAATAGAAATTATATCATGTGCCTCCCAGGATTATTGTGATCATGAAGTGACAGGACGTATGCAAAGTGCTTTAAAAAATGTAAAGGGTTATCTAAACACAGTCAGTTGGTCATAAAGTATTAATTTTCTACCTGTTCCAGGCACTTTGTTAAGAGCTGGGTATGCAAAAAGAACAACAGAAATAGTTCCTGCCATCAGGAATCCCACAATGTAAAAGAAGAGGGCAAGAAGCAAATATTGTGTACAAATAAGGTATGTAGGCAGGAAGTAGGAAATAATTAAGACAGGACAGCACTGGAATTAGGAGGGGAAGAGAAACATTTCTGAAGAAGAGATTTAGATGGAATTTAAGGGAAGTCAGGAATGGAGGTTAAACAGAGAAAATATCTTGAGCCAAGAGAGTCTTGTCCTCCGAATTGTGTCCCTGGATCAAATACACCTTGGGGTGAAAGTGTAAGATGGGAAAGGAAGCAGAAGCCTAGATTATGAAGGGTTTTAAGTGTTGTTATTAATTATTATTACTTACTGCTGCTCTAGTAATTGTCCTTAAGCACACATCTGACTACATCATTTCCCCAAATCTCAATGAACTTCAAAAGTTTCCTATTCCCTCTAGGGCCAAATATAAATGCCTCTGTGTAACTTTTAAAAATCTTTAACAATCTAGTTTCACCCTATTTGGATGGATTCACTGGACAGTACTTCTCTCTCCGTTTTCATTGATCCAGCCAAAATGGCATTTTTGTTGTTGTTTTTTACTCATGACCTTTCAAAAGGATCTGAAGTGGCTATTCCCCAAGCATTATAATATACTTACTTCTTCCTCACATCAGACTCCTAGAATCTCACCCTTCCTTCAAGAATTAGTTCAACACCAACATTTACATAAACCCTTTCTTGAGGGTTCCAAAGGCAACTCCTTTCTTTCATAAACTCATTTTTATTCAACTAATGTGCATTTGTTATTTTTACATTTATTCTCTATATACATAGCTATATCTATTTTCTATATTCTCTTCATCTCTTTCTTCTCTTTTCTCTCTCTTTCTCTCCCTCCCTCCCTCTCTCTCCCTCTCCCTCTCTGTGTCTCTCTGTCTCTGTCTCTCCCTCTCTCTCTCTCCGTCTCTCTATCTCTCTCTCTTGCCCTCTGTTTCTCTCTCTGTTTCTCTCTCTTTGTCTCTCTCTCCCCCCTCTCTTTCTCTCTGTCTCTCCCTCTCTCCCTCTCTCTGTCTCTTGCCCTCTCTCTCTCTCTCTGTTTCTCTCTCTCCCTCTCTCTCTTTTTCTCTCTCTCCCCCTTTCTCTCTGTCTCTCTCTGTCTCTCTCCCTCTCTGTGTGTGTGTCTCTGTCTCTCTTTCTCTCTCTGTCTCTGTCTCTCCCTCTCTCCTTGTCACTCCATATATACATTTCATTTATATATATGCATATGCATATATATATATATATATATATATATATATATATATATATATATATATATATATATATATATAGGCACTTTTTGTCTTCTTCATTAGAGCCCTAGTTCCTTGGCAGTAGGGAATGTGTCATTCATTCTATTTGGGTCTCCAGCGCCTATCACAGATTTGGCAACAAGCCTGTTGATTGATTTCTTGATCCATTTTGGTGGCTCTTTGGTTATTGTCCAACATGCATTAATGTCTTTTTCTATATTTCTGCAACTGATTCTATATGAGAACTAGAAAGCACACATGGAAGTCCCCCTGAGGGGACGCTTAGCTGGCCTCCAACGTAAGAAGCCCTGCCCCCTACAAAGGGGGACAAAGGGGTGGAGTAGGCACGGTGTGCGTGTGGATGGATGGCTCCCGCTCCACGGAATGACGGGATCACCCCTAAAACGAGGTGAAGGGCACATGGAGGGTGTGAGGAAAGCATCTGAAGAGCTCTGCGAATGTGCGTTTATTGTTGCTATTTTACGACAGTCGACGGAGATCTCTCATGGAATCTGGGATTGTGTGTGCTGCACAGAGCGTTCAGGGCTGTTTGGACCCTCCGTGGAGACAGGCTTTTGGGGGCTGGAAGAAAAAAAGAGAAAGTCGAGTCGCTGTCTGCTATCTTCCGTCCTCGGGGCTGTTGTAAGGCTCCAACTCAATGTAACGGAAGCCTGCTTGACGATAGCGTGGAGACCAGCTGCTGAAGGTGCCCCCTGACACGATGGGACAGTCTCTGCCCTGGAGGGATGAGCAGCATGATCGTAAAATAGCTTTAATTAAGCTCCTCCACATGCACAGCGTCAGAGAAGATGCTGCGAAAAGGAAATTAAAGAGGCTTCTTGTTTGCCTCGCAGACACGGAGTCACTAAACTAAGACCGAGTGAAGGCTCTGCGATGGGTCTGGCGTCCCAAGCAAATACTATGTTTGTGCACCGCTATAAGTAAATAGAGGTTTGTGCGCTCCTCTGGCCCCGCGGACTCTCTCTCAGCCCGCCCACGCAGTTATCCACTGGGGCTCGTGACCAGGGTCCTGGGCTCATTCACCATTTTCTTCTCCCGGGGATACTTGGTCAGGCACTCAGAGGAGACGGGCAAGAAGTGTGTGAGGCACGATTTGAACTCGGATCTCCCTGACTCCAGACCAGCACCCAGCGGCCTCCTATGTCCATCTGTATATTCCTACAGATAGACATTCACACACGTAGTTTAAAGATATACGATGCGCCTGTACATGTGGGTAGCTCTATCAAAAAGCAGTGGGCCCATAAGAATTCATCACATTTCTAGAATTTGGGAAGCCGAAAAGGCCATTAGAAAAGTAAGACTACCCAAGTGTGTCTTCGCTTTCTCCCGGAATCTGCGTAAGCAAACTACCTTGATTTGCTTCCAGTCTTAGGCTGAAATCGGGGTTTATCATCATCACTTAACTCTATAGTCATTTCACTTACGGACTTTGCTGACCAGAAAAGAGCATAAGTAAAAGAATTTTGTGACACTAAATTATGTGTCGGTCACTTCAGGGACTGCTTGATCAAAAGATACAAGAAGGAAATCATGACACTGAAATGACTAAAAAAGGCAACAATTAAAAATAACTTTTTATCGGAGGAACTTTTCTTCACAAAGTAGTACACAATATATGGCGCCTCCCGAGCAGTGACATGCCCTATGAAACAGCTTATTAGATTTCACTGGGATGCTCCCGTGGGGAAGAGGACAGGCCGCCCGGCTGACCAGTTTAAGCTTTGGTCAGGAATCTGTCAGTCTGACAACCAATAACCCTTCTGAGGGGGCCTCCGTGGACAAAGACTGCATTAAACAGCTAAAGAGTTGGGACACAACAAAGGACAGCATAGATCGGGAGAAGGTCAAATCTCCGAAAGGACAGTTGGATGCACATAAGGTACTGGATCCATAAAAATACAGATGGGAAAGGCTTTACATTTGAATTCTCCAGCTATAAAGTACTGCCAACCTTTTTCATTGTAGTAAACAAAGGTAACATCTAGAGGGGATGTAAAATCAACGTAAGATTATTTAATGGTCACCCTTCCAAAGACTTTGGAAAGGGTAGAGTCTAATTCAGAAATCAGAATTTCCCATCTCTAGCCCAACGCTTACTTTATCTTAGCTATTTATTTTGTCCTACATTGAAATAAAATCATTTAAAAATCCATTTGAAAGGCAGGGGTACATTTACTATGGCGATTATACTTCGTAGACTTTAGGGTTCAACTCTCAGTGGGCTCTTCAGGCACAATCATATTTTACTTGGTTTTGCAAAAATGGATTTTTTTAATCAACAAAAAATTGGACACTGCTGTCTCTTAACCTTACAAAGAGTCGTTTATTTTTCTTTATTGTTAATAATGAAATTCAGATAAGAATTCCTTCTCTCTGAAAACCATTAACATGAAAAAGTTTCATTAATTGATTGTAGTTCTGCTATAAGATGAACAGCTTTGATTTTATTTAAAAAGTAAAAGAAATTATTTGGCGCATGAATTGAGGGGATAAAAATAGTGACTACTTACAGTGGATTTCTAGGACCTGCATCGCTACCTGAGGTGTGGAGTTCAGAGATTCATGGTCAACTCTGCAAATTACTTTTACACCATCATCATTTCGATCCACTCGGAAATCAAGGGTACTGCTGACAGTGAAAGTCTTGCGATTTGCATCCTCTTCTTTTAAGTATTTGACATCTGAAAGCAAAACATACCATTTATAACACTGTGACATTTTCTTTCAAAATATTAACAGATAACATTAAGTTGAACAATTTTTATGAAATTTGCTTTCCTCCATCTTTAAAAGATTTTTTTTTTAAAAACAATTGTTTGCTGGTTTCACATTCAATCTATTTCAGACTAAAAGAGAAAAATACAACCATTTACTAAAATGGATTTAAATAGAGCAATTTTAAAATGAAATAAAGAGAAAGATTAACAACATAACATTCTCTTTCCTCCATCCTCCAAACGATCTTGATTACAAATGGATACAAGCTTTGTCTGCAGATCATTCCTGCCTTTCCTTAGAATTAGCAGTTTCACTAGAAGGAATTCTTTCATATTCTAATCGCAATACAATATCAAGCAAAGGAGGGATGGGAGATTATTCATATCTATCTTTTTTAGGAGTTATTATAATGCATAAAAGAAAGCATAAAATGGTTGAGCTATGATTTATACATGAACAACATGAATTGAGCCAACATGGTGCTGGAGAATGTGCAATAAAAGAAAGTTGACATCTTTGGCTACCAAAGGAGGATGCAAGATGACCTGTGGATTTTGAATATACAAATGTGTCTATAAAATATTATTCAATTGCTGAGAAATTAATTTCAGTATGACTAGGGATATACAGATTTTTATTGAGCTTTATGGGTCCTAGAACCCACATGTGCTAAAAGAACACAATGTTACATTGAAAAAAAAATAATTGTTTTGCTCCTATTTCGAATAATTGTTTATCATTCATTATGCCCTTAGAACTACAACTAAGAATTATTTGTTTCTTTTTATAAATATTTGAAATAATGCTTTAATTTAAAATTTCTTACTCCCAAAATAGCTCATAAGTACTGGGGAATTTTAATAGATTGGAGAAGGAATCAATAGGCAGAAGTTAAAGAACACATTATAACAATACTTCAAAATAATTTGAAATGTGTCTCTACTTAACAATCTCTCTACCCCCTCTGCCACTCTTCTCATTCCTTTTCCTTTGCATTTTTAAAAATAACTTACGCAAAAGGTCTTTTTTTTTTGCTTTAAATGTGAATTACATATTTTTTAAAATCCCATAATAGGACAGTAACATTAGTTTAGCTGGAGGGCTTGGGAAAGTTACAATTCAAAGATACATTTCTTTTTCTAGGTTACCTTTTAAAATATTGGTTATGTATTATTCAGCACATAGCTATTTATATGGCTCATTGATTTTTGTTTATTTCAGCAAAAGAACAACCTTGTCATATTGATTTGTCATAATAAAGATCTTTAAAATAAATTTTAGCAGAGGAATAAACAGATGAGGTCATACTTGCTTTCTTTCCCGTTGTGTGTATTTGCGGATTTATAATCTTACATTAGATAAATTTTGCTTAAATAAGAGTTTCATCATAAACGAGGCTTTATATCTCCTCAGCTGCTATTATTAAAATAGTACATGCTCAAGAAGGGGGGAAAGGACTTTGGGAAAAATACAAAAACCTAAACCTAGTTTCTATCACAGTCCTGTTTTTTAGCTTTGAATAAACTACACGTGGTTCAGGATTTTCCCCTCCCCACTGGCTTGTAAACATATGTCTGTATAGCATCTCTATTTCTGTTGGCCTAATTCAGTTCCATAGCTTTCAGCATCTATAAATTAAATTCTACTTTGCTGTTATGACAATAAAAATACAAAGTTCT